>NW_024070213.1:70972737-71102764 GCF_014754425.2 Oryx dammah
TTGCCAACTTCAGACGGTAAAGCGTCTGTCTACAATGCAGGAGACCCGGGTTCGATCCCTGGGTCAAGAAGATCCCTTGGAGAAGGAAATAGCAATCCATTCCAGTACTCTTGCCTGGAAAATCCCATGAACGGAGGAGCCTGGTAGGCTACAGTCCATGGGGTCGCTAAGAGTCAGACACAACTGAGCAACTTCACTTTCATTTTTTTTCACTTTAGATGACTTTTAGTGAATGAGGCAGAAGTGAAATGGAGACTTAATGAAGGTATAAGTAGTGCTGGTGGCCAAATTTCCAGGTGAAGAAAAGGATATGAGGTGCAAGGGTCTGTAGTTACTAATTTAACAAATGTTTATGTGCTAAAAGCTTTTCTGGGACTGAGAAAACATCAGCAAACAAGCCAAGATTCCTGCCTTCAAGTTGCTAACATCTTTAAACTGGAGAGGGTAGAGATAAAGGGGAATTTTGTTAATGGATAAAGGACTCCAAGGGGCTTCCTCGGTGGCTCAGTAGGGAAAGAATCCACCTACAGTGTAGGAGACACAGGAGATACAGGTTTGATCCCCAGGGGGAAGATCCCCTGGAGGAGGGGCATGGCAACCCACTTCAGTATTCTTGACTGGATTACCCCTTGGACAGAGGAGCCTGGGAGGCTACATACAGTCCATGGGGTCGCACGGAGCTGGAAACGGGTGAAGGGACTGAGCACACAGCACACAAGTGACTCCATTTGTTTTTTGACACCTTGATAGGTTTTCCAACCTGCAGCTTCCAACATGGGGGTAGGTAACAATTATTTGTTTACATAGTAAAGTCATTTGGTCAAGTTTCAAAGTTTCCTGGATAAGAGCATGATCCATGAGGCTACACGATGTCCTTGATTCTATTGGACATATCAGTCTTGTACTAAATATACTAGGGAGCCACTTTTAAATCAACTGAGTGCAAAAATCTTTTTTTCTGAAGAGATTCTGGACTCCGAAGAGATATGGGAAGTGGGATGGGGATAGTGGACAGGGCCCAGTAGTGGGTGCGTGGTGCAGGAGCACAAGAAGGGGGATGCATATTCTTCAGTATGCAAGATCAGATTCTGAAGTAAAAATCTGGATCGAGGCAGTAGATTGCCCAGTGAAGGTTATTATATGATGGAAGATGACAAAGATTGATGCATGGGAATAAAATACACCGAGATATGTTCTGGATGATTTCCAGAGACCGTAGCTAATAACCAAGGCTAGCTTTTATAAGCCTTTAGTGCATTCTTACTTTGGGCAACAAAGATCCCTTTAAAGAGGCCAGAATGAAGCAAATATCCTCTGCCATATGAATGAGAAATAAAAGCAAGCAGATGTGAAGTAGCAGACGAGAAAATAGGATTTAATTGCTGTACTAAGAAATAGAATGAATGCATCAATATATTTATTGCAGAATTAATATATGTGTATTACTCAAGGTTCTCCAGAGAAACAGAACCAACAGGAGGTATGTGTATAGAAAGAAATTTATTACAAGAAATTGGCTTATATGACTCTGCAGACTGGGAAGTCCCAATATCTGCAGTCAGCAAATTAGACATCCAGGACAGCCACTGGCACAATTGCAGCCCAAGCCTGAGGGTCTGCACCAGGAGAGTTGATGGTGTAAATTCTAGTCCAAAGGCTGACAGGATAGAGATCTGAGAAGAGCTGGTGTTTAAGTCCAAAGGCAGGAAGAGATCAATGCCCCAGCGTATGCAGTCAGGCAGTAGGAGTTCCCTCATGCTCCTGGGAGGGTCAGTCTTTTTTTCCTACTTAAGCCTTCAACTGATTTGATGAGGCCCAGTCACTGTAGGGAAGACAATCTGTTTTACTCAGCCTATTGATTCAAATGTTAATCACATCAAAAACAACCTCAGAGACACACCCAGAAAAATATTTGACCAAATATCTAGGCACCCAGTGACCCAGTCAAGTTGACACATAAAATTAATCATCAAAATATTCCAGGACTGTATTAAGTGCTTTACCTCATTTAATGCTCCTAACAATAAAGAATCCAGGAATTCCCTGGTAGTCCAGTGGTTAGGACTCAGCACTTTCACTCCTGAGGCCCAGGTTCAATCCCTGCTTGAGGAAATAAAATCCTACAAGCCTTGTGGTGAGGCCAAACAAATCCAGTAATTATTCTAATTTCTGTATTAGTTGGAGTAACACTAGGTACCGTAAGAAATAGACTTAAAACTTGAAAGTGATTTAAATACCACAAAAGTTAATTTCTTGCTCATATATCAATACACAGGATTCCTGATCAGCAGGCAGCTCCTCTATCTTGTCGTTCCATCATTCTGTCAGTCAGTCCTCATTGTTATTATCTGCATCTAGCCAACAGAAGCGGGGAAGATGGGAAAATAAGGAAATAATCCACTTCTTGTAAGCCTTGGCCCAGAAATGTTGCATGTCATTTTTACAAACATTCCTTTGGTGAGAATTAGTCACCTTCCCACACTATGATGTAAGAGCAGCAGAGAAATTTGTCCCTTCCTGGGGAAAACTCCATGCTCTGAACACAGTACTCAAACTTATGTTCATCTAGCTCTCTGCATAATCTGTTCCTCTAGTGCCAAATATCTGTGCTCACCCTTCTTTTTACCCGTAGGACATGCTTACTGCTCCCCAGAAAAGTTAAGCATCATTACCATCCACTTTCTACAGTCACCTCAACTCCACGATCTCTTGGGGATGCATGTTTCTCTTCACCAGGTCTCATGGTCTTCTTTAGGTCAGGCAGTCTACAAACTGAAAAAGAAAATGTACAGTGGCAGAGCAGGGGTGAGATATATGCCATCGAAGCTCTCATTTGGATAAAAAAGAATGGAAAAAACACAGCTTTCAGTACTGCTGTTCCACCATTCTCTAGAGCAGGAATAAGCAAACTATAGCCAGTGGGCCAAATATGAACTACTGCCTGCTTTTGTAAATAAAATATTATGGAAACATAGCCATGCCCAGTCATTTATGTATTGTCTGTGGCTACGTTATAATGGTAGAGCTGAATGGTTGTAACAGAGATATTATGCCCTGAAAAGCCTAAATTATTTGCTCTCTCTATTTGTACAGAAAATGTTTGCTGACTGCTGCCCTAGGATCTAACAATTGTCACCTGAATTATACTGGAAGAAGATGAAAGTGAGTATGGAGAAGGTACAGTACTTCCTAGAGCCTTGCTCTAGAAACACATGCAGAAATTGCATTCACATTCCATCCTCACATGGCCTCATCTAGATGAGTGTGGAATAGAGAAATGTAGTCTGTGGCTTTGGGATCGGAATGAAAACTGACCTTTTCCAGTCCTGTGGCCACTGCTGAGTTTTCCAAATTTGCTGGCATATTGAGTGTAGCACTTTCACAGCATCATCTTTCAGGATTTGAAATAGCTCAACTGGAATGCCATCACCTCCACTAGCTTTGTTCGTAGTGATGCTTTCTAAAGCCCACTTGACTTCACATTCCAGGATGTCTGGCTCTAGGTGAGTGTGAGTGATCACACCATCCTGATTACCTGGGTCGTGAAGATCTTTTTTGTACAGTTCTTCTGTGTATTCTTGCCACCTCTTCTTAATATCTTCCTCTTCTGTTAGGTCCATACCATTTCTGTCCTTTATCGAGCCCATCTTTGTGTGAAATCTTCCCTTGGTATCTCTAACTTTCTTGAAGAGATCTCTAGTCGTTCCCATTCTGTTGTTTTCCTCTGTTACTTTGCATTGATCGCTGAGGAAAGCTTTCTTATCTCTTCTTACTATTCTTTGGAACTCTGCATTCAGATGCTTATATCTTTCCTTTTCTCCTTTGCTTTTCGCTTCTCTTCTTTTCACAGCTGTTTGTAAGGCCTCCCCAGACAGCCATTTTGCTTTTTGGCATTTCTTTTCCATGGGGATGGTCTTGATCCCTGTCTCCTGTACAGTGTCACGAACCTCCGTCCATAGTTCATCAGGCACTCTATCTATCAGATCTAGGCCCTTAAATCTATTTCTCACTTCCACTGTATAATCATAAGGGATTTGATTTAGGACATACCTGAATGGTCTAGTGGTTTTCCCTACTTTCTTCAATTTAAGTCTGAATTTGGTAATAAGGAGTTCACGATCTGAGCCACAGCCAGCTCCCAGTCTTGTTTTTGCTGGCTGTATAGAGCTTCTCCATCTTTGGCTGTAAAGAATATAATCAATCTGATTTTGGTGTTGACCATCTGGTGATGTCCTTGTGTATAGTCTTCTCTTGTGTTGTTGGAAGAGGGTGTTTGCTATGACCAGTGCATTCTCTTGGCAAAACTCTATTAGCCTTTGCCCTGCTTCATTCCATTACTCCAAGGCCAAATTTGCCTGTTACTCCAGGTGTTTCTTGACTTCCTACTTTTGCATTCCAGTCCCCTATAAGGAAAACGACATCTTTTTTGGGTGTTAGTTCTAAAAGGTCTTGTAGGTCTTCATAAAACCGTTCAACTTCAGCTTCTTTCACTTTATTGTTTGGGGCATAGACTTGGATTACTGTGATACTGAATGATTTCCTTGGAAATGAACAGAGATCATTCTGTCATTTTTGAGATTGCATCCAAGTACTCCATTTCAGACTCTTTTGTTGACCATGATGGCTACTCCATATCTTCTAAGGGATTCCTGCCCCCAGTAGTAGATATAATGGTCATCTGAGTTAAATTCACCCATTCCAGTCCATTTTAGTTCAAAGAAAGGCAATGACAAAGAATGCTCAAACTACCGCACAATTGCACTCATCTCACATGCTAGTTAACTAATGCTCAAAATTCTCCAAGCCAGGCTTCAGCAATATGTGAACCATGAACTTCCAGTTGTTCAAGCTGGTTTTAGAAAAGGCAGAGGAACCAGAGATCAAATTGCCAACATCCACTCCATCATTGAAAAAGCAAGAGAGTTCCAGAAAAACATCTACTTCTGCTTTATTGACTATGCCAAAGCCTTTGACTGTGTGGATCACAATACACTGTGAAAAATTCTGAAAGAGATGGGAATACCAGACCACTTAACCTGCCTCTTGAGAAATCTGTATGCAGGTCAAGAAGCAACAGTTAGAACGGGACATGGAACAACAGACTGGTTCCAAATAGGAAAAGGGGTACGTCAAGGCTGTATATTGTCACCCTGCTTATTTAACTTCTATGCAGAGTACATCATGAGAAAGGCTGGGCTGGAAGAAGCACAAGCTGAAATCAAGATTGCTGGGAGAAATATCAATAACCTCAGATATACAGATGACACCACCCTTATGGCAGAAAGTGAAAAGGAACTAAAAAGCCTCTTGATGAAAGTGAAAGAGGAGAATGAAAAAGTTGGCTTAAAGCTCAACATTCAGAAAACGAAGATCATGGCATCTGGTCCCATCACTTCATGAGAAATAGATGGGGAAACAGTGGAAACAGTGTCAGACTTTATTTTGGGGAGCTCCAAATCACTGCAGATGGTGATTGCAGCCATGAAATTAAAAGACGCTTACTCCTTGGAAGGAAAGTTATGACCAACCTGGATAGCATATTGAAAAGCAGAGATATTACTTTGCCAACAAAGGTCCGTCTAGTTAAGGCTATGGTTTTTCCAGTTGTCATGTATGGATGTGAGAGTTGGACTGTGAAGAAAGCTGAGCGCCAAATTGATGTTTTTGAACTGTGGTGTTGGAGAAGACTCTTGAGAGTCCCTTGAACTGCAAGGAGATCCAACTAGTCCATTCTGAAGATCAGTCCTGGGTGTTCATTGGAAGGACTGATATTGAAGCTGAAACTCCAATATTTTGGCCACCTCATGCAAAGAGTTGACTCATTGGAAAAGACTGATGCTGGGAGGGATTGGGGGCAGGAAGAGAAGGGGACGACAGAGGATGAGATGGCTGTTTGGCATCACTGACTCGATGGACATGAGTTTGAGTGAAACTCAGGAGTTGGTGATGGACAGGGAGGCCTGGCGTGCTGCAATTCATGGGGTCACAAAGAGTCAGACACGACTGAGTGACTGAACTGAACTGAACTGAGTCTGTGGCTGGACAGCCACTTTCCAACAACTCTGTTATACAAAGGGGAGTAAGAATGTTGGTGGAGAGCTGGTCAACCCCACCCTAATGCCCATCCTATGGATTATTCTAAAATTAAACTTTTAGTAACTTGGGAAGAAGTCCAAAAGAGAGAGGACATATGTATACCTATGGCTGATTCATGTTGATGTATGGCAGAAGCCAACACAGTATTGTAAAGCAATTATCCTTCAATTAAAAATAAAATTTTAAAAACATTAGTAACTTGACTAATGACTTCAAATGTGTCTGGAGGTTTTATAACAAAATGGTTAACAATTCAGTCTCTAGCATCAGAAGGACATGGTTTTGAAGAGTAAATGCTCAATAAATGTTATAAAAATATTCTTGCCTTCATGAAACAGTAGCTCTTGCTAGCGGTTAAAATTTACCTCTTAATCGGTAGCTTGGAATTTGTGAAATCCTGGTCTAGAGGTCTGTAAGTTCCCTTCCCATTCTGAAGGAGATCAGCCCTGGGATTTCTTTGGAAGGAATGATGCTAAAGCTGAAACGCCAGTACTTTGGCCACCTCATGCGAAGAGTTGACTCATTAGAAAAGACTCTGATGCTGGGAGGGATTGGAGGCAGGAGGAGAAGGGGATGACTGAGGATGAGATGGCTGGATGGCATCACTAACTCTATGGACATGAGTTTGGGTGAAGTCCGGGAGTTGGTGATGGACAGGGAGGCCTGGCGTGCTGTGATTCATGGGGTTGCAGAGTCGGACACGAATGAGCGACTGAACTGAACTGAAGTTCCCTTCCAATTCAGGAGTGCTTTCACTCCACGTATTTTGCTGGAGCTGTACCCTGTACCTGAGACTGTGTGAGGTGGCGGAGGGACAGAGATTAATGAGACAATGCTCCGGCTCTTGAGATGTTTACAATCTAAAGAGGAAAACTGACGTGGTATCCGTGCCTTTTCTTAATACCTGGTGGTAGGAACACTGAACTGGACAGGTGCAGAGAGTTAAGAGCCGTGGTGATTCCTGCCTGTCTGACACTTCCAGGGTGAACTCCTAAGCACCTAGGCCCTGCTGGCTCTGCTGTGCTTAGGTCCTGCTGGGCTTACCTGTCAAATTCTCCCATCAGTTGGGTCTTTCCTTTGGAATATGCCCCTTTGTCTTTAGTTCTTGACTTCCTCTTTGGTTATGGTCTTTGTCCTCAGAATCTTTCACTCTAAGTTTATTTTCCATTCTTGTATCACCCCAACCTTATTCCTTTGTTTTTAAATTTAAAAGTGATTGACAATTGATGCTTTCTTCTAGAAAGTTTGTGAAAACCCCCAATCCTTTTTTATTTCAGAAAAACTAGTCTTTGGAACCCTGAGGGAGCCACAGATATGGTTTGTGGAATCTCAGTATTTGGCAAATGTTGTTTATGTTTTTATTCCACTGATAAATTTAAAAATTAATGAAAGCATACTCTGACATCAAAATGATGACATTCTAACTGACCAGTTCCTTGTAAACCAAGTGCCTGAGCTTGTATTTGTATTTATGATTGTGTTTGCATCAAATGGCATCATGGAGTGCTGACTGACTGAAGGTTTCAATGTTATAACAGTAGAGGAAAGTGGTGAGAGCATTGGGTCATGTGAAATATGAGTGTGGGTATAGAAAATCAAAAGAAGAAAATAACCTGTACTGTAGCATCTGGTATCATGTTTATTTTATAAAAGTGGATGTATTATTTGGTTACTAATCCGGAAAATTCATTAACAATAAATATGTCATGAAGTGTTCCTTATTTCAATAACTGGATTAAGTACCCATGCAGAGATCCATGTTTAATGCCACAATGTTTAAATTATCTTGAACAATTTACAGAACTGACACTCCATGACAATTGTTCTAAGACCATTGTTCACTGGAAGAGTTTTGATTCTACAGGAAGATTGTTTATTCTGAATTAGGAAACAAAATCATACTTAGAGGAAAGTATATTTTATTTTGCATTAGTATGTTTGAAGTCAAAATATGAAAGTCAATTATATATAAAACCTGACCTGAGGCTGCAACCTTGAATATTAAAGCCTACATTAACAATGTAGTTGCAGAAACACAACCTCATATATCATATTAAATTAGTGCTGTTAATTTGAATTTTAATGATTTTACAGTTTTGTTAGTATGTAATTTGCAAACTTGCTTTTGTTTTTAGTTGGAGAAAAGGTATGAGCACGTATTTCTTTTATATTCACATAAAATATGTGCATATTTTTTACATTATGATAAAATAGTGTAAGGCAGCATGGGGAGGGGTGTATCTGCAGGCATGCCTTTCCATTTAAATTGAGAATACACATTATTCAAGTTTAGTAAACTGCATTAAACAACCAACACACTTAGGACCTCAGGAATTCCAGTCTTTGAATCAGCACAGACTGTGAATGAAGGTTTTAATGTAGTTGAGGAAAAATGGGCAGAATAAGGAGAGTATTAAAAAATATTCACTGGAAGGACTGATGCTGAAGCTGACTTAGTGGAAAAGACCCTGATGCTGAGAAAGAATGAGGACAGGAGGAGAAGGGGATGGCAGGGGATGAGATGGTTGGATGGCATCATCAACTCAATGGACCTGAGTTTGAGCAAACTCCAGGAGAAAGTGAAGGACAGGGAAACCGGGCATGCTGCAGTCCATGGGGTTGCAATAAGCCAGACATGACTGAGTGATTGAACAACAATAGAATAATATTCGACTTAAACAAATGTCTAATTGATGTTATTACTTTTTTGTAAGATTAAACTTGTTCTTATAAAATATTGGTGGTAACACATGGTTGGCTTATTTAATGCTTTACTTAACAAAATGTTACTATGAAATTGTACCAGTTCAGGATGTTTCAAAGTAATGAACCCCTGCTTGTCTTGGTCCTCTGCAGCCCACTGTAATCTCTGATCCTCTGTCTCATGTTCTGACACTGGGACCACTCACTCAATTCAGAACTTTTGACCTTAGGTGGCTGCCTCAACCACACAGGAGCTTGTAAACCAGTGATTACAAGATAGTGGATTCCCTTGTAACTGAGACAGGTAGTTGGTCAGTTAATAGAAACAAATAAATTAAAACAGGTTACTTAAAGTATGATACACACATAGTGATTTTTTTCTCACTTAATACAAATAATGTATGTTAATTCACCAGTATTTGAGATTTTTTTTCTTGTTTTTAACTGAAGCATAGCTGGTTTGCAATGTTGTGCTAGTTTCTGGTGTATAGCAAAAAGATTCAGTTATATATATATATACTTTTCCCTGAATCCACACAGTCAAAGGCTTTGGCATAGTCAATAAAGCAGAAATAGATGTTTTTCTGGAACTCTCTTGCTTTTTCAATGATCCAAAGAATGTTGGCAGTTTGATCTCTGGTTCCTCTGCCTTTTCTGAAACCAGCTTGAACATCTGGAAGCTCATGGTTCATGTATTGCTGAAGTGTGGCTTGGAGAATTTTGAACATTACTTTGCTAGCATGTAAAGATTCAGTTATATATATATATATAAAGGAGATCCAACCAGTTCAGTTCAGTTCAGTCGCTCAGTCGTGTCTGACTCTTTGCGACCCCATGAATCACAGCACGCCAGGCCTCCCAGTCCATCACCTACTCCGGGAGTTCACTCAGACTCACGTCCATCGAGTCAATGATGCCATCCAGCCATCTCATCCTCTGTCATCCCCTTCTCCTCCTGCCCCCAATCTTTTCCAATGAGTCAATTCTTCGCATGAGGTGGCCGAAGTACTGCAGTTCCAGCTTCAGCATCATCCCCTCCAAAGAAATCCCAGGGCTGATCTCCTTCAGAATGGACTGGTTGGGTCTCCTTGCAGTCCAAGGGACTCTCAAGAGTCTTCTCCAACATCACAGTTCAAAAGCATCAATTCTTCGGCGCTCAGCCTTCTTCACAGTCCAACTCTCACATCCATACATGACCATAGGAAAAACCATAGCCGTGACTAGATGGACCTTAGTCAGCAAAGTAATGTCTCTGCTTTTGAATATACTATCTAGGTTGGTCATTTTCTTCCAAGGAGAAAGCGTCTTTTAATTTCATGGCTGCAGTCACCATCTGCAGTGATTTTGGAGTCCCCCAAAATAAAGTCTGACACTGTTTCCACTGTTTCCCCATCTATTTGCCATGAAGTGATGGGACTGGATGCCATGATCTTTGTCTTCTAATGTTGAGCTTTAAGCCAACTTTTTCACTCTCCACTTTCATGTTCATCAAGAGGCTTTTTAGTTCCTCTTCACTTTCTGCCATAAGGGTGGTGTCATCTGTATATCTGAGGTTATTGATATTTCTCCTGGCAATCTTGATTCCAGCTTGTGTTTCTTCCAGCCCAGCGTTTCTCATGATGTACTCTGCATAGAAGTTAAATAAGCAGGGTGACAATATACACCCTTGACGTACTCCTTTTCCTATTTGGAACCAGTCTGTTGTTCCATGTCCAGTTCTAACTGTTGCTTCCTGATCTGCATATAGGTTTCTCATGAGGCAGGTCAGGTGGTCTGGTATTCCCATCTCTTTCAGAATTTTTCACAGTTTATTGTGATCCACACAGTCAAAGGCTTTGGCATAGTCAATAAAGCAGAAATAGATGTTTTTCTGGAACTCTTGCTTTTTCCATGATCCAGCAAATGTTGGCAATTTGATCTCTGGTTCCTCTGCCTTTTCTAAAACCAGCTTGAACATCTGGAAGTTCACAGTTCATGTATTGCTGAAGCCTGGCTTGGAGAATTTTGAGCATTACTTTACTAGCATGAGATCCAACCAGTTCATCCTAAAGGAGATCAGTCTTGGGTGTTCATTGGAAGGACTGATGTTGAAGCTGAAATCCAATACTTTGGTCACCTGATGCGAAGAGCTGACTCATTTGAAAAGACCCTGATGCTGGGAAAGATTGAGGGCAGGAGGAGAAGGGGACAACAGAGGATTAGATGGTTGAATGGCATCATCACCTCAATGGACATGGGTTTGGGTAAACTCTGGCAGTTGGTGATTGACAGGGAGGCCTGGCGTGCTGTGGTTCACGGGCTCCCAAAGAGTCAGACACAACAGGGGGACTGAATTGAATTGAACAAAGATATTGAAAACAGTTTCCTGTGCTATACAGTAGAATCTTGTTATTTATCTATTCTAAATATAATAGTGTGTATATATTAATCCTATGCTCCTAATTCCCTCTCTTCCCTCTTTTCCCTTTGGCAACCATATTTTATTTTTATATCTGTGAATCTATTTCTGTTTTGTAATGAGTTTCCTTGTGTCATTTTTTTCTTTTTTAAAACTGAAGTACAGTTGATTCACAATGTTTTGTTAGTTTCAGGTGTACAGCAAGAACTAAAGAGCCTCTTGTTGAAAGTGAAAGAGAGTGAAAAAGTTGGCTTAAAGCTCAACATTCAGAAAACTAAGATCATGGCATCTTAGTATATATAACATATATATGTTAACATATATACATACATAAATATATCTTAACATATATATACATAACATATATCTCAACATATATGTGTGTGTATGTGTATATATATATATATATATTCTTTTCCATGTTCTTTTCTCTTGTAGTTATTACAAAACATTGAGTGAAGTTCTCTGGTTCTCTGTGCTATATAGTAGCTCATTGTTTGGTTATCTATTTTATATATAGTGTATTATATTTTGGACTCCACATATAAGTGATATGATATTTTTCTTTCTCTGCTGACTTCATTTAGTATGATAATCTGTTCAGTTCAGTTCAGTTCATTTCAGTCACTCAGTCGTGTCCGACTCTTTGCGACCCCATGAATTCCAGCACGCCAGGCCTCCCTGTCCATCACCAACTCCCGGAGTTCACTCAAACTCACGTCCATCAAGTCGGTGTTGTCATCCAGCCATCTCATCCTCTCTGTCCATATTACCGATATTTTGATATGGAGTCCTCAAAAGTATGGTCCCATCACTTAGTGTATAAATATATCCAGTCTCAAATTCTTTAAAGTGGAGCAGGAATTTAAAGGTATTTTCCATTAAGCTGAGTGCAAAATAATGTCTGATTCCCTTGCCCAGTTTTTAAAAAATAATGATGTCATGTCTATTTCAACAGGGTCTTTTTAGTGGCTTGGCTTTACTAATAGTTTCTAAATCATCCATTTTTCCCCCTTAGAAATGACCCTTTTGTGCCTATATTTTATTAACATCAGTTCAGTTCAGTTGCTTAGTCATGTCTGACTCTTTGCAACATCATGAATCGCAGTAAGCCAGGCCTCCCTGTCCATCACCAACTCCCAGAGTTCACTCAAACTCATGTCCATCAAGTCCGTGATGCCATCCAGCCATCTCATCCTCTGTCGTCCCCTTCTCCTCCTGCTCCCAATCCCTCCCAGCATCAGAGTCTTTTCCAATGAGTCAACTCTTCACATGAGGTGGCCAAAGTACTGGAGTTTCAGCTTTATCATCAGTCCTTCCAATGAACACGCAGGACTGATCTCCTTTAGGATGGACTGGTTGGATCTCCTTGTAGTCCAAGGGACTCTCAAGAGTCTTCTCCAACACCACAGTTCAAAAGCATCAATTCTTTGGTGCTCAGCTTTCTTCACAGTCCAACTCTCACATCCATACATGACTACTGGAAAAATCATAGCCTTGACTAGATGGACCTTTGTTGGCAAAGTAATGTCTCTGCTTTTGAATATACTATCTAGGTTGGTCATAACTTTTCTTCCAAGGAGTAAGCGTCTTTTAATTTCATGATTGCAGTCACCATCTGCAGTGATTTTGGAGCCCCCAAAAATAAAGTCTGACACTGTTTCCACTGTTTCCCCATCTATTTCCCAAGAAGTAATGGTTACCGTATACTTAAAATATATTATTGAGATAACAAGTACAGTTTGACTTGCTAGCCTAAAACAAACAAGCAAAAAAACCAGCAAGTTATTTTTACCAGCGAAACAGGTTTATTAAAAAATAGTAGTTTCAGAATTGCAACTAGAGACGTGCAACTATGATGAACCACAAGCAAGTCTAGGTAAAACTACTAAAGAGAGGAAAATTTTTTATAAAGGAGAAGAATAAGTTGGGAGGGGCTATGATAAATAAAACGTCCATTGCAGGAAC
Organism: Oryx dammah; assembly: GCF_014754425.2. Lineage (NCBI taxonomy): Eukaryota > Metazoa > Chordata > Mammalia > Artiodactyla > Bovidae > Oryx > Oryx dammah. The sequence continues at coordinate 70,985,903 of NW_024070213.1, forward strand.
CTGGAAGTTTGAAGTATAATGGCTTTTCATTGGCTGAGTTGTGATAGTGTCTTATTGGCTGAGCTGTTGCCAGGAGAGGAGAAATTTTTTTTCTTCCTCCAGCTTGGTCCTCCAGAACATGCAAAGTATGTCTCCTCCTGTTGGGATCTGTATTAATGTTGAGTGATCTCCCTTCCAGCCTCCCAACTCCATTTCAGTGAAGTTTCCTTTTATTAATTTTCACAGATTAAGGGGCTTTGGGAATTAACCCAACTGATTTTTGGTAAGCAAATAGCTCAACTGATGTGAATATTGTGAAGGCAAATTGAAGAGTAGAATCTTTTAAGCAGTAAGTGTCATAAGCATCAGTCAGCATGCTTCACAGACAGAATAGAGAGCATCATGTACCATTTAACCTGGTTAAATGGAAGTCAGTTTTTTTTTTTAAGCTTCTATTTTATAATACATAGTGTGAAAAAGATTTAAGTACAAAATGTTGTGGAGGCCCAAAGAAGGGAGCTACTAAGTACCTATGATTCTAGATCTTTTCAACCCCTTATAAAATCCCAGAAATAAAAATAACTTTTAACAATTTTATTTCAATATCTTCACTAATTCGAATATCAGTGAATTATTCTAACACAAAAGGTTAATCAGGATTTATATTTTTTTCTTAAATGGGAGGGGCACTGTATACTATATAGTTTTGAAAGATCAATAATTAACACATCAATTGTTGTTTTAAGTTATCTGATGTCCTGTGTAGTGAAGAGTTAGAATTCCCAATAAAGATTTTTCATCTTGGCAGAAAGGGCAAATTCTGTGCTGAAACCACACAGGTCTCGATGTTTTATCTTCCGGAGTATTCAGGTACCTCTTCTCCCTTATCCATCCCTGGCATTGATCGAGTCTCTTCACCTCAGTCTTCCCTCCTGGACCCAATTTTTATTGGTCTCTCCTTTATCAGAAGTCCTAGAGCCCTGTACCTTTTAATGACAACCTTCTTGGATCATTCACTGCCCATCCCATGTGTTTATGCCTTGTCTTTTTACAGCTGACCGCAGGTCTCTTGGCAGAGGATCAAATCTCCCATGTCTTTTTTTCTGTTCATAGCACCTTTACATCACAGGTACAAATAATTGCTGGTTGAGTTGAATGGAAACAACCAGCAGGCTGCTAGAAGACTGCAGGTATATTTCATAAAGTGACTAGACTTCTCTGAGGAATTATTAAATATTTATTCGGTAGCAAATGCTGTGAAGGATAGGTCAGAAGCACAGGTAACAACTGGCATGTGATGGGGGGGTGAGGGCCAGTCTTGTAAGACTGAACACTTGACCTGTGGAATCCGATGTTCTCTCACAGTAGATGGTGTTAGAACTGAAATGAGTTCTGAGACACTCAGTTGGTGTGTGAAAATTGCTTGGTGTCATGTGGGAGACCCCCACTTCCACCCTACACATGCTCGATTGATAGCAGAACTTAATCTCTCTTTCCCATCTGGTTATCTAGTTCAGAGTCTTTGCAATTTTACCTCCTCTAAGGTTCTTTAAGACCATTATTCCTCCCACCCCAACACACCCAAGCACACATCATGCTTTCCTCTCTTTCCCTGTCCAAGAAACTCTCATCAGAAATGTTCAGAGACAGTACGTCTGCCTCTCACTCCTCTCTATTTTCTGTTTTATCGTTGCTGCAGGTTGGATATTGAAACTGACACTGTGTGCAGGATGTTTATTGGGTGTGTCCTTTGGGGTTCCATACTTGTGACAAGGAGGGAGAGAGGTGGGATTTGACTCAAAAGTGAAGACAAGCTTCTTTGTAACCTGACGGCCTTACCTTGTGCCACAGAGGAAACTCTGGATCTAAAACGGCTGGTCAAAGGGGTCCTGCATTGAGACAAAAAGACCAGATCACTGTACTCCTGCCTTTATCCACCCTTCGAGGTAGACTGTCTCACAAAGGTTGTGACCTTGAGTGAAGTATTCTCCGTCACTGGGCAATTCCTGAAGGAGCTGACAGCTGAAGGCTCTCAACTCATAGCACTTCCAGCTGCAGGAGCCACAAGCCCCGCCTTGGAGGGAGATCCAAGGCATATCCCAGTTCCATCACAATGGTTAACAGTTCAATGCTATGTCCTTAGGAACTACTCTTTCTCAAAGGTCTTTTTTTTTTTTTTTTTTTTTGGAGTATAGTTGACTTCTAACATTGTGCTCACTTCAGGTATACAGCAAAATGATTGAGTTATACATATATTCATTCTTTTTCAGATTCTTTTCTCATATAGGTTATTACAGAATATTGAGTAGAGTTCTCTGTGCTATACAGTAAATCCTTGTTGGTTCAATTCAGTTCAGTCACTCAGTCGTGTCTGACTCTGCGATCCCATGGATTGCAGCGCGCCAGGTTTCCTTGTCCATCACCAACTCTCGGAACTGTTCAAACTCATGTCCGTCGAGTCGGTGATGCCATCCAACCATCGCATCCTCTGTTGTCCCTTTCTCCTCCTATTCTAAATCTTTCCCATTGGTTATCTATCTTATATATAATAGTGTGTGTATGTTAATTCCAAGCTTATAGCCCTCCTTCCCACAGTTCCTTTTGATAAACGTGTTTGTTTTCGATATCTGTAAGTCTGTTTCTGTTTTGTAAATAAGTTCATTGTATCATTTATTTAAATTAAATTTCACGTATCAAAGGTCTTTTTTTAGTTAAAAAAGAAAAACTAGGAATTTGTAAACCCTTTTTCTTTATATCCATGCCATAATTTTTTTTTTTAATCAAGGCAGTATGAACATCTCTTCATGACTGGAAGAAAGATCCATATAAGGATGTGCTTAAAAAGGCAAAACTTTACCAGAGATCAGTATTTCAAAACAGGGTAGAGAAACATTCTGTTTTCTAGATAAAATAATTTAATTTGAATCCAAATTTCTTTTATTTTGTTTATTTGCTAGTTTGCTATTCCTAATGCCCTGCTTTGGCTTAATTTTCATTCTAAACTATGAAAGAGTCCAGGGTTTTGTAAATTTGTCCTGCAATCTATGACAGAGCTGAGAGTCATATTAAAATGGTCTCCATCTTAGATAAAAATCCAATCTCCCCAAATAAGAACTTCAAATCTTCTATTTAAGAGAGTCACCTAACCCCAATGCCAGATCTGACCTGATTCGTGAGCAGACTCAATGTAGGTTTCAATTCCAGATGTCCTCCTCAGTAGCAAAGAGAAGATATCATCCAGTTGAATTACATTTTAATATTTTCTATTCATACTGAATACTTTGGGTTTAATAGCAGAGCATAAAACTCCAACTCAGCTGAAATATGAACTACCATTTGTTATTATCAATACTGTGTATCATCATTACCGGCCTCATATTTCAAGAGGACAGCTGGTACTTGCAAGGTCAATGGCAATTTTATATAAAAACCCCAAATGAAAGGACTACAGAGATCAAAGATTTGAAACAATCATACACAGAAAATCTGCCATATGCTAACTCATCCATTCCAAAAATTGGGTTTTTATTTTTGGTATCTATGATAGAGAGATGGGAGGGAATTGAAAAGCAGGATTTAGTAAAAAGCTATCAATAAAAGACTGTACTCTCTAACATAAGTCGAACATTCCATAAGAAAAGTTGCTAGGGAGAAATACACCCAGATAATTGTTGCTACTGAATGTCCCACTCCCTGTTGGTAAATGCATTTTGAGAAAACTTGATGCTAATATAGAACGATTCAATTATACAGCAGGATAGTAATGGTCTCACAGACTGATGAAAACAAATCAAAATCAGCTCAGTGGTACCAAGGAATAGATGTAGGCATGCTGTGGTTGGCTTTCAGTGACCTTGGTCTATTCACATTAATGGAAGAGGGATATCAGACTTTCAAAGCTTTTTGATTTTTCAGAACTAAACAGCAATCAAAGTTATCATAGCCGTGACTGAAAAATCTAACTTTTTCTTGCTTTAGGGGAATAATGGAGTTATTGTGAGAAATTATCCAAATCCAAGATATTCAGCCCAAATGATGCCAGCATGTATTTCAGAGATCTCAATTCTGTGCTTGAATGGAGTCAAACAACACAGGCATTTGGCGGCAGCAGGAGGAGACACAGGATGCTCCCAATTATTTCAGCTTTCCATGTGGCTCACCCCACACATTTACCTTCATTTTGAAGTCATCAGTTGAAGCTGTTTAGAGAACATCGTGGAAGGGAAAGAGTGACTAGGCTAGAAAAATGGAGAACATTGCCAGGACCTAGGAAAACAATGTAATATCAAAGGTTTATTTCAAGCCCCTATAATTTCTCTACTGGACATTTTCTTGCCTTGATAATATTTGATCCCTCCTTTCAGGCTTCATGATTATTTGTGCTCATTCTTTGGACCTCCCCTCCATTTTCTTATCAAACTCTATGTTCTGGTTTGCTAGGAACTTGGAAAGACACGCATATGCAAATGTCTGTGTTATGGATGAAAAATGTCTGTTTTATGGATGAAAAATGTCTGTTTTATAGATGTTTTATTTTACTCAAAACATTAAATAAAAGGGATGAAAATCGAGTTATTTCCAACTTATGTCAGAGATTCAGCATTCCCAACACAGCTGAGTCTGCTCCAGATTACGGCTACTTTACTATTGAGATTATGATCACCTTGAAGTGAAGTGAAGTGAAAGTCACTAAGTCATGTCCGACTCTTTGCGACCCGTAGACTATACAGTCTATGGAATTATCCAGACCAGAATACTGGAGTGGGTAGCTGTTCCCTTCTCCAGGGGATCTTCCCCCAGATAATCACACCTAGGATATGGGAGTGCATGATAGAAGGTGACAGTCAAGTGTTCTCCTACTTATTATGCATTAATGGGCCCAAAGGCTCAGTTACTGCAGGTAACTCCTTCCACCCTGACATTTTTCCCCTGCAGCTCCTTTTGACAGCCTCATTTCAAATTATCTTTTCAGCATCCAGTTCAACCCCAGTCCCATCATGTACAGCACACATTTCCCACAATGGGATAAACACTTATTTACTGAGTCTCCAGGAACTGTAAGATACCTTGCATGATCATTGTTTTTAACAGCCCACCTATTCATCCCACTCCACTGCTGATGGCAACACCAAAATCAGTTCTTCCTTGTCTCTCTCCATGTATTCTCATGGAAAATAGTCTATAATGGGCAATTTGACATTAAACATAAATTCAATACAGTTACCTCTTTAACACATCTTTGCATTTTTTAAAAACTATTTTACATTGGAGAATAGCCAAATAACAATGTTGTGATCATTTCAGGTGCACAGCAAAGTGGTCCAGCCATTCACATGCGTGTATTCATTCTTCCCAAAACTCCCCTCCCATCCAGGCTGCCTTATGACATTAAGCAGAGTTCCCTGTGTTATACAGTAGGCCCTTGTTGATTATGCATTTAAAATATAGCAGTGTGTACATGTCAATCACAAACTTCCTAACTATCCCTTTTCTCTACCCTTCCCTCCTGTGAGTCTATTTCTTTTTACAATGGAATATCATCCAGACATTAAGAAGAATCAATGCCATTAACAGCAACATGATGGGCCTAGAGATTGTCATACTGAGTAAAGTAATTCAGACAGAGAGAGAAATATCATATGACATCCTTTATAGGTGAAATCTAAAAAGAAATAATACAAATGAACTTAAATATTTATAAAACATCTTTGCATTTTAAAAGTAAAAGCTTTGTTTCTTTTTATGGAGTTGCATATACCCACAAGCCGAAGAGTGAAGTAGGTGTGTCTATGCACAGGGAAGTGTGTGGAGGGGGAAATAGGGTGCAGATGGATGACTTCCCTAAGCCTATGTAAGTCTTGGGGTTGGCCCAACTTACCCCAGACTCAAAACAGGCACCTGTGAATGAGTTACAATGCACTTCCTGTGGTCATATATGGATGTGAGCGTTGGACTGTGAAGAAGGCTGAGCGCCGAAGAATTGATGCTTTTGAACTGTGGTGTTGGAGAAGACTCTTGAGAGTCCCTTGGACTGCAAGGAGATCCAACCAGTCCATTCTGAAGGAAATCAGCCCTGGGACTTCTTTGGAAGGACTGATGCTAAAGCTGAAACTCCAGTACTTTGGCCACCTCATGCGAAGAGTTGACTCATTGCAAAAGACTCTGATGCTGGGAGGGATTGGGGGCAGGAGGAGAAGGGGATGACAGAGGATGAGATGGCTGGATGACATCACTGATTCAATGGACGTGAGTCTGAGCGAACTCTGGGAGATGGTGATGGACAGGGAGGCCTGGCGTGCTGCAATTCATGGGGTCACAAAGAGTCGGACACGCCTGAGCGACTGAACTGAACTGAACTGTATATTTATTGACAACAAAAAAATGATGCCTTTTGCTGTTTTTCTCATTGGCAGTAATTGCTGTTTAACATACTACATATATTTTATCTATTTACCTACTTTATTTTCCCTGTCCCTACTGGAATATATTACCATTGCCTAGACCAGTGCCTCATATATGTTAGATAATTAATTTAAACTTTTGAATAAATTATTTATATGAATACTACATTTTTATATATACTTTTATCAGTTATATGTGTTGTAATTTTTTTCCTACTGTGTGCTCATCTTTTCACTGTTTCTATGGTGGTTTTGGTTAATAAAAGTTCTTAATTTTAATATGCAGTTAACTCTTGGACAACGTGGGTTTGAACTGTATGGGTCCACTTACACAGAGATGTTTTTCAATAAATATGTAGTATGGGACTTCCTTGGCAGTCCAGTGGTTAAGACTCTGTACTTCCTCTGCAGGGGATGCAGGTTCTATCCCTGCATGTAAGATCCTACATGCCACATGGCATGGCCAAAAAGGAAAAAATGTACTGCAGGACTACATGATCTCTGTTTGCTTGAATGCTTCCTCCTTAGATGGAGGAAATCTAGGTATAGAGAGCTGGCTGTAAAATTATATGTGGATTTTTTACTGCATGGGGAGTTCGTAAACCCTTAGCTGTTCAAAGGTCAACAGTGTTGCATTTATTTTCCTTTGGGATTATTAATAATTGTGTATAGTTAGATGATTCCTTCCCTCTTTCAAATCTATGAAGATATTCTATGTTAACGTTTTGGGGTTTTCCTGGTGGCTCAATGGGTAAAGAATCTTCCTGCAATGCAGGAGACACAGGAGACATGGGTTCAATCCCTGGATCGGGAAGATCCCCTGGAGGAGGGCATGACAACCCACTCCAATATTCTTGCCTAAAGAATCCCACGGACAGAAAAGCCTGGCGGGCTACAGTCCATGGGGTCGCAGAGTTGGACACAACTGAAGCAACCGAGCAGCAGCAACATGTTGACATTTTAAAGCATTATTGGGTCTCTCCTTCAACTATAGGTCTTTAACTCTGCATATGATGTGAAGTAAAGGATTAATTTTCTCAGCAATTGTTTAGCTTCATGATTGAATATTGCAATATTCTCAGTGATTGGCAGTGCTTCTTACTGTATATCAAGCATACATATATACCTGCAGCTATTTTAAAAATTTTCATTATAGTGTATTTACAATGTGATAATTTCTGCTGTACAGCAAAGTGACTTAGTTATATATATTATATTTTATATTCTTTTCTATTATATTTTATCATAGGATAGTAGATATAGTTCCTGGTGCTATATAGCAGGACCTTGTTGTTTATCCATCCTATATATAATCGTTATCATCTTTTATATATTTGCAGCTATTTTTATACTTACAGCTTTTTGGGGGCTCTATTTGTCCTATTGGTCTAAGTATCTTTCCCACCCTTTTACATTAAGTATTGCTATCTGATAGAGTACGTCCTCCTACTTAATTTTTCTTTTTCAAGAGGTCATGATACTTTAAGCTCTTTGTATTTTCATATAAATATAATAATAGTTTATATTAATACAGCTCCCCCCCCACCACAGACATCTATTGAGATTTTATTAGAATTACATTGAATCTGTAAATCAATTAAGGGAGGTTTGAAATCTTAATAATATTGAGTCCTTTCAGGAAATGGATTCAAATTGCATTTTCAAACAGGTAGATAATGAATAGAAGAGATGGGAGGATAAATGAATGGGATGGACATATAAACAAATGGATGAATTAACAGATATATGAGTTCTTTACTAAAGTTACTTAATATCCAATGTAACTGACCATAAACAAGTCACTTTATTAGTTCCCTAAATAATAGATGAGATGATTGCCAGTACCATTCCAATCCTAAGTTGATTCTCTGGTAAGATGATATGGCCTTAGGTTTTATACTTCAAGTCTGGGGCCTTGATGGTAAAGACCTTCATTACCACATGGGATAGAAGCAGTGACAGTGAGCATCTCTGTGACTCACTTAAGATCTACTATCTTAAATTCTTGATTATTTTCACCACAATTTGTAATGTAATAATATTTTTTTAGAAAATCAATTGTGGCTCTGTTGATTCTTTCTCTTGTATGTTTATTTTCATTATCATAAATTTTTGCTCTTTATTCTACTTCTGTTTTCTTTTTCCTTTGGGTTTATTTTGGTCTTTTTAAAAATCTCTTTCAGAGAAGACAGTGGCAACCCACTCCAGTACTCTTGCCTGGAAAATTCCATGGACAGAGGAGCTTGGTAGGCTGCAGTCCATGGGGTCTCGAAGAGTTAGACACGACTGAGCGACTTCACTTTCACTTTTCACTTTCATGTATTGGAGAAGGCAATGGCAACCCACTCCAGTGTTCTTGCCTGGAGAATCCAAGGGATGGGGGAGCCTGGTGGGCTGCCATCTATGGGGTCGCACAGAGTCGGACATGACTGAAGCGACTTAGCAGCAGCAGCAGCAAAATCTCTTTAGATGTGTGCTTAGCGCATTATCAGCCTGTTTCCTAATATTTGCATAGTTGAAAAGTGATTTGAAAGTGTTAGTCACTCAGTCATGTCTGACTCTTTGTGACCCCATGGACTGTAGGCCACCAGACTGCTCTGTCCATGAAATTCTCCAGGCAAGAATACTGGAGCAGGTAGCCATTTCCTTCTCTAGGGGATCTTCCTGACCCAGGGATCCAGCTCTGGTCTCCTGCATTGTAGGCAGATTCTTTACCATCTGAGCCACCAGGGAAGCCCAATATTTGCATATAAGAATATAAATTTTCTTCTTGCTTTGGCTATATCCCAAAATTTTGATACATGGTATGTTTATTATCATTTAGTTAACTATTTTCTAATTGCCATTATGATTTTCTTTACATAATATGGTTGTTTTAGAAACATATTTTAAAAATTTCCAAACATATGGGGATTTTCTCATTCTCTTTTTCACTTTCATTTCTAGCTAAATTGCAGTGTGGTCAAAAGATTTCAATCATTTAAATTTTGATGGGTCAGTAATTAATTTCATAAACTTTCCTGTGCCCTTCAAAAGAATATATATTCAGCAGATGTTGGTGCTGCTTTTGATATATGCCTACTAGGTCAAATGAATTAATTATACTGATTTTTTTTCTGTTTTTATAATAAGCTCTTGCCTCTATGTTGAACAGTTAACTAAAAGAAGTGTGTCTTAAAGCTCCTACTGTAATCATGAATTCATTAATTTTCTCTTATAGGTATATAGATTTTTGATTCATGAATTTGACCACATTATATATTTCATACAAATTTGAAAAAACAGTATTTTTGGTATATTGTCATCTGATTCTCTGGTAATGCTTCTTGTTTCAAAATCCATTCTTTGTAATATTGTAACACCAGATTTTGTGTGAGGGAAGGAATTGTAGTTTTATATGGCATATACTATAATTTGTATTTATATATGTAGTTAATATATGGTATATATTTTAAATCATTTTATTTTTAACCTTTCTTTATCATTGTATTTCAAACATATCCCTATATATATATATATGGACAAAATACAAGGTATTTTTTCAGGACCTTCTTTGTCCTTTATTTTGAGCATTTACTAATAAGTTTATCTAGTTTAGCTTTTTTATATATTTTGTTATTTAAAAAATTTGTTCTGTGTATTTATTTTTCTTTCTTATTGCCTTATTTGGACTTGCTTCCACCCCAGTAAGTTGTGATATTGTTTACTTTATTTCTATTCATTTAGTTGATACTTTAGATTTGCAACATGCATACTTTAACCTATAAATATGTAAAGCCAATAAATTACTCTTGTTATTGACTTAAATACTTAAACTCTATTTAACCCCATCTGATTTTTTTAAAATGTATTTTAATGCCATCATTAAGCACATTATTACTGTTGCTTATAATGTTTAAGGGACACTTAGTTTTACGTCCTATTTAACATGTTCTTTTTTCTTCAATTCTTGCCCCTCAAAACTTTTCTCTGGAATTATTTCCTGCCTGCCTGAAGTATTCCTTGAGAATTTTCTTTAGAGAGGGCCAAATGGTCACACACTCTTTTAGTGTTTGTTGAAATTTGAAACTGAAAATTTCTTTATTTTCCCTTTATTCTTAAAAGAGCATTTTGCTGTGTGTAAAATCTGTTGACATTCTTTTCCCCAATACATTCAGTAGATCATTTTCCTCTTTTCCAGGTTCCAGTATTTCTTGAGAAGTCTGTCAATATAACCGATGCTGTTTTGTTGGTATGAGGGTAATTCCACTTAGAATTCTTTTGGTCTGTTTTAAGATTTATTTTGCTTGGTTATCTGCAATTTTACTCTAGTGTGTTCAGATGTGAATTTCTTTTTATTTATCCTACTGACTTCTAGAAGGGATTGATTGATTGGTGACTTCCACCTCTAGAAAGATTTCTGCCCATAATCTATCCAGATATGTCCCTGTCTCTCTCACTCCTCTAGAGCTCCACGTAAATATACATTAAAACTTCTCCATTTATTTTTCATGACTCTTAATCTTTCTTCCATATTTTTCATCTTTTGCTCTATCTGTTCAGTCTTTTGGATAACTCCTTCTGACCCATCTTTCTGTTCACCAATTCTCTCCTCTGTGTCTTATTTTGCTGTTAAAAATACTCACTTTTATTGCAGAGCACAGGACTCCAGGGGACATGGCTTCAGTAGTTGTGGCACACAGGCTTAGCTGCCTTGCAGCAGGTGGAATCTTCCTGGATCAGGGAGCAAACCCATGTCCCTGGCACTGGTAAGCAGATTCTTAACTGAGCTCCACAACAAGAGAAGCTACCACAATTGAGACATCCGTGCACTCCAACTAGAGAAAGTCTGTGCACAGCAACAAAGATCCAGCATAGCCAAAAATAAATAAATTAATTAAATAAAATTTTAAAAACAGTAAAAAAAATCTAGATCACTTTTCACAATTATCTATTTCTTACAGATATTTTCAAGTTTATTTTTCATTTCTTTAAATGGGGTAGACACAGTTGTTTGACAGTCTCTTATGATTTATCTCAACACTGAGTGTATCACTATTTGGGATCCAAGTTTTATAAGCTATGGATAAGTTCTTGGTCCTCACCTACTTCCCTGTGCCATCCAGGCCATGCAAGCTACAGCTCATTTTCTTCTGCTTAGACAAACGTCCTCAAGACAAAAAGGGACTTTGTCCTTGACTTACCATTCTAAATTGTTTCTTATACTTAAGTTTTAATTTAGTAATAATTCATGTCTTTTCCATGCTCTTCAGGTTTATTAAAGAGGTTTATTTTTTAAAGATTTATTTTTTAAAACCTTATCTATCATTTTCAGTTGTTTTCAACCAGAGAGTTCAACAGAGTGCTGCATATTATCACAGCACTTGTGCATGCACACACACACCAGGCTTATTGAGAATTTGCAATTCAATAGGATACAAATGAGTGTGTGGTTGCTTGAGAAGTCTAGGTTAGATTCTATACCTTTCCAGTCACTTTCAGTTTCTAGAAAAATCTTATTTCTGAGTTTAAGATGTAATACTTAATTCTTAAGTTAAAGTGTGGCCTCTCCTTTTCTCCCTGCTTGCTTCCTGTAGGGAGTGGAAGTGTTGGGAACATGGTTAGAGTCTAAGACATCTCCCTCCCCTTCCTTTTCCAGGCATTAATTCTTACAGTGTTGCTGATCCAGACAAAAGAGTGTGCAGAGCCCTCCTCACATATGTATTCAGTTCAGTTCAGTTCAGTACCTCAGTCGTGTCCGACGCTTTGCGACCCCCATGAATCGCAGCACGCCAGGCCTCCCTGTCCATCACAACTCCCGGAGTTCACTCAAACTCATGTCCATTGAGTCGGTGATGCCATCCAGCCATCTCATCCTCTGTTGTTCCCTTCTCCTCCTGCCCTCAATCCCTCCCAGCATCAGAGTCTTTTGCAATGAGTCAACTCTTCGCATGAGGTGGCCAAAGTTTTGGAGTTTCGGCTTTAGCATCATTCCTTCCAAAGAAATCCCAGGGCTGATCTCCTTTAGGATGGACTGGTTGAATCTCCTTGCAGTCCAAGGGACTCTCAAGAGTCTTCTCCAACACCACAGTTCAAAAGCATAAATTCTTCGGCACTCAGCCTTCTTCACAGTCCAACTCTCACATCCATACATGACCACTGGAAAAACCATAGCCTTGACTAGACAACCTTTGTTGGCAAAGTAATGTCTCTGCTTTTCAATATGCTATCTAGGTTGGTCATAACTTTCCTTCCAAGGAGTAAGTGTCTTTTAATTTCATGGCTGCAGTCACCATCTGCAGTGATTTTGGAGCCCCCCAAAATAAAGTCTGACACTGTTTCCCCATCTATTTACCATGAATTGATGAGACCAGATGCCATGATCTTAGTTTTCTGAATGTTGAGCTTTAAGGCAACTTTTTCATTCTCCTCTTTCACTTTCATCAAGAGGCTTTTTAGTTCCTCTTCACTTTCTGCCGTAAGGGTGGTGTCATCGGCAAATCTGAGGTTACTGATATTTCTCCCAGCAATCTTGATTCCAGCTTGTACTTCTTCCAGCCCAGCGTTTCTCATGATGTACTCTGCATATATGTTTGTTAATCAGCCCCTATTTTTGGTCTGGCTCAGTCTGGTTTGATCTGATATTGGCGATCTCAGCTGTAGTGGTGAGGTACTCACAGGCTGGGAGTATGATTTTCTTGGGATGAAGACTGGCTCCACCTGGACACTTTCCACTGCTCAAGAGCTTCCTCCACAGACCAGGAGTGTCTCCTCTTTGTTCACCTGCTATATGTATTCCTAATACCTTCTCAACATTGAATACCTCACTACTTGACCTACCAAATACACATCTGGGCAGCCTCAAGGTTATTGTCTTATAATTCCCATACTTCTTTTTGTGCAGTTAGGATCATTACCTGGAGAAGGAAATGGCGAACCACCCCAGTATTCTTGCCTGGAGAATTCCATGGACAGAGGAACCTGGCAGGCTACAGTCAATGGAGTTGCAAAGAGTTGGACATGACTGAGCGACTAATACACACACACACACACACACACACACACACACACACACACACACACACAGGATCATTACCAGGGTCTCTGTGCCCTCTAAGTCACCTCGGAAAATAAGGTGTTGGACCACTCTCCTTTCTAAGTACTTTACACTCAAGCACTACTAATAGGGCCTTCCAAAGAGGGTCTCCTACTTCCAGAGCTCTCCAAACCAAGTGCATCTCCAAACCTCAAGGGACATATGGCAAGCAAACCTCTTTCCTCATGGATGGAAAGATCTGCTAAAATCACACTACCATATTCTTAGGTTCTGAGCCCCAAATGCCTTCCCAAGAACCCCCTCACCATCTTCTGCTCCCAGACAGGATGCACACACAAGGGCCTGACCCTGAGCTAGCATCCAGCCAAAGAGTGAGTTGCTGGTGCCCACCTTATAAGCACCTCTAATATTTAGGGGTGATTCTTTTGGAGTTCCCCTCACTGGCCTTCAGGAGGAGAAAACAGCCTTCTCATCTCCAGGAGGCAGAGGATGAAGGATCCTGCTGACTTTCCTCTTCATCATCTGTAAAATGTGTGGGTGGTATTAGGTACGCTACTGGTACTTCCCAGCAAGGATGCAGGAGGAAGGCTGGCCCCAGAGGCTGGAGTGTAAAGTACTATCACTGCTCATCCTCAAATGACTTTATTCTCAATTGTGTGAGAACAGGAAGAATCTATCTCATCACCTTGTTAACAGGACACATATTCTTAATGGGTCTTCCCCTAGATTTCAACCATTGCCCTTCCCTTCTATGCTGGTAGGCTCTTGGATGATTTTTAAACATTTTGTCTTTCTTTTTTTCTCCATCCACATTTTCTAATCCCCTAAAGACTACATATTCACTGTATAATATAAAATTTCTCTGCATGTTCTACTGTATTAGCTAAGAGTTGCTGTGCCATGCTTAGTCATTCAGTCATGTCTGACTCTTTGCGACCCTATGGACTATAGCCCACCATCCTCCTCTGTCCATGGGGATTCTCCAGGCAAGAGTAGGTTGCCATGCCCTCCTCCAGGGGGTCTTCCCAACCCAGGGGTTGAACCCACATCTCCCACACTGTAGGCAGATTCTTTACCATCTGAGCTACTAGGGAAGCCCAAGAATACTGGAGTGGGTAGCCTATCCCTTTCCAGGGGATCTTCCTGGCCCAGGAATTGAACTGGGGTCTCTGTATTGCAGGTGGGTTCTTTACCAGCTGAGCTACCAGGGAAGCCCAACAGTTGCTAGAGCCCCTTAAAAATATTCATTGAATTTTTACTAATTACATTTTAGTTCACATGCAACTTGCTTTAATTCTCAGACATGGACATGAAGTCCTTACCTTTTGACTCTTTTTTTCATACACTTGAATTTCAAACTCTACCACCACATTTTGTTTTGACTTTTCAATTCATACTTTTAATAAAAGTAATTTCTGTTTCAAAGCTGTAAATGAAATGAAAAAGTGAAAATTAAATGTTATGCTTAATCTCTGACTTAGCATTAAAATACCTCCTCCAAACAAGAGATAGGTAGAAATGATAATTGTTCTGTGTCAGACATTCTAAGAGAAAATTTTAAATATGCCCATGTAGGTTACTCCTAAAATGAGAAACTCAGCCTTTGCCTCTCCCAGGTAGGAAGAAACTCACTGGCATTCAATTGAAGTACTTTTTTGATTGGATTAAATAAAATTTTTCCCAAGTTCCAGAGAACTTGGAAATGGTTCTTGACCAGCCTGGTATTTTTCCATCTGTCTCTGGCTAACTAAGTGTTCTTTTCAATTGCACTTATTTGTCCTAGTACATCCAGTTCATTGGGCAGGCACTTTGAATTTTTAGATGAAAATTCTTGATTAAACATAATTTGAATGTTTTTCACTCTGGTATCATGACCTAAACACAGCAAAGAGTTTTCAGTTTCATTAAGCATGTATTTATCAAGCATCATCTCTGTGCCAAGTTCTGTGCTGGAGACTATGTGAGACTGGGGATGGGAGGAACAACCCAAGTTATGTGGAGTCTGAAGCAACAAAAATGATATATACTTGTGTGTCTCCTGTACATTAATCTCCTTTGGACATTCCTTAAAGAATGTGGTCTCCTCTCTCAAGGGAGTAACAGTTTACTGCAGAAGATAAGGATTCCATATTTTAAACAACTAAAAGGCAAGGTAAGAAGGACCTTATTCAGTGTGAAAAGTTTGCTGTAGTTAACTGATAGAGGAGTTCAGGTGTGGAAGGATCTGTGAGCAGCATTGATGCAACATGGCTACCAT
The DNA here is from genome assembly GCF_014754425.2 of Oryx dammah. Classification (NCBI taxonomy): domain Eukaryota; kingdom Metazoa; phylum Chordata; class Mammalia; order Artiodactyla; family Bovidae; genus Oryx; species Oryx dammah. Next base: position 71,001,576 of record NW_024070213.1, read on the forward strand.
GAGCTGGAAACCAGATGAGCTTGAAGAATGAATGGGCATTGAGTAGACAGTTGGGCAGGGACTTTCTGTGTGTGTGAAGCAATAGGGGAAAATGAACAGGGTAGAGAAAGAATGAGTCCACAGCCTGATTAGAACAGAGAGGGCAATAAATATAATTAAGTACTGTGATCCTATGAACCTATCCACAAATGCCAAAAAAAAAAAAAAAAAAAAAGAAGGGCAGTTGACCAGTTGATAAGTAGAAGTGGAGAGTTTGCAATTATTATGTGTATCTGAAGTAATACTTTAAAATATTCATCAACCTGACATGTAGACCAAAAAAACCACCCGTAAATGACCGTTTGAATTAAAGTTCACGTACCAAACATTATTTATTCCAAAATTAAGTCTTTTATGCATGATATGCAGGTCAGGAAGCAACAGTTAGAACTGGACATGGAACAACAGACTGGTTCCAAATAGGAAAAGGGGTACGTCAAGGCTGTATACTGTCACCCTGCTTATTTAAATTCTCTGCAGAGTACATCATGAGAAACGCTGGGCTGGAAGAAGCACAAGCTGGAATCAAGATTGCCAGGAGAAATGTCAATAACCTCAGAAATGCAGATGACACCACCCTTATGGCAGAAAGTGAAGAGGAACTAAAAAGCCTCTTGATGAAAGTGGAAGTGGAGAGTGAAAAGGTTGGCTTAAAGCTCAACATTCAGAAAACAAAGATCATGGCATCTGGTCCCATCACTTCATGGCAAATAGATGGGGAAACAGTGGAAACAGTGGCAGACTTTATTTTGGGAGGGTTCCAAAATCACTGCTGATGGTGACTGCAGCCATGAAATTAAAAGACGCTTACTCCTTAAAAGGAAAGTAATGACCAACCTAGATAGCATATTGAAAAGCAGAGACATTACTCTGCCAACAAAGGTCCGTCTAGTCAAGGCTATGGTTTTTCCAGTGGTCATGTATGGATGTGAGAGTTGGACTGTGAAGAAAGCTGAGTGCCGAAGAATTGATGCTTTTGAACTGTGGTGTTGGAGAAGACTCTGAGAGTCCCTTGGACTGCAAGGAGATCTAACCAGTCCATTCTGAAGGAGATCAGCCCTGGGATTTCTTTGGAAGGAATGATGCTAAAGCTGAAACTCCAGTACTTTGGCCACCTCATGCGAAGAGTTGACTCATTGCAAAAGACTCTGATGCTGGGAGGGATTGGGGGCAGGAGGAGAAGGGGATGACAGAGGATGAGATGGCTGGATGGCATCACTGACTCGATGGACGTGAGTTTGAGTGAACTCCGGAAGATGGTGATGGACAGGGAGGCCTGGTGTGCTGCGATTCATGGAGTCACAAAGAGTCGGACACGACTGAGCGACTGAACTGAACTGAACTGATGCATGATATAAAGAAAAAAACAATAGCCATATATGGGTTCTTTACATATGTGGTATCATTTAATTTATATATCAGTTTTGTGAAGTAGGAATTGCATTTAGTTACTGGTAAAAGGGGGCTTCCCTTGTAGCTCAGTCAGTAAAGAATCTGCCTGCTATGCAGGAGACCTTGGTTCAATTCCTGGGTTAGGAAGATCCCCTGGAGAAGGAAAAACCACTGGAGAGGAACAACTACTCCAGTATTCTTGCCTGGAGAATCCCATGGACAGAGGAGCCTGGCGGGCTACAGTCCATGGGGTCACAAGAGTTGGACAAAACTTAGCAACACACCCACTACCACTGGCAAAAGAGATAGGAAACAGTGACTAAAACAAGAGAAGGAGTTATTTTTCTCTCACATTAAAAACCTCTAATTGGTCCTGGTCCAACTCCAGAGGCCCAGGCTTGGCTTCTTTCCTCTCCGTGCTCATCAGACTTAGTGAATGGCTTCTAGTCTCACGATTGCTTCGTGGTTGCAAAGATGGCCACTATAGCTCCGACCTTCACATCTTATGTTCCCTGTGGGAGGAAGAAGAAAGGGAGCTGGGAAGCTAGGAGGGACCCCCTAACTCTCTTTAAAGATTTCAAGTTCCACATTCTTTTTAAAGCGATTTCCAAAAAGCCCAATGCAGTGATTTTTAAACCACAATCTCACCGCTGTCTGCAAGGAAGGAGGGGAAATAACTTTTAGCCGATCATATTCTGCTCCCCAATAATACAGAGTTCCTACTAGTAAGAAGAGGGAGGAGAATGTGTATTAGCTAAGCTGGTAGTGGCCTCCTTCAGAGTAATCTTACATCTTACAGCCGAGGGAACCAGATCTCCAAAGCGCTAAGTTTGTGACCTCAGTCACATAACCAGGCCCTGAGCTCTTTCCACCCTCTGTAGTGCATGTGCCTAAAATTCTAGGCTCGGTTTCCTTAATGCTGATCTTTCTCGTGCACATAGTGAACTGTTATTCTCCCTCAGGATGGATCACTTTCTGTCTGCAAAGAGATGCTTCAGCATCCGTAAGAAGATGGAGGAACTTGGACTGAACAATTTCCTGTGTATATATAGGTTAATCCTGCTGCTCTTGGGGTTGCGTTAAGTGCAGTTTGTGGGTCTTGAGTATGAAGTGCCTACACAGACCCCATGTCTGCTGTCGTATGTATTTCATTTCAGCTGACCCTGTCTTTCCCTTCATTCCCTCCCATTTAACATTTATCCTTTCATCATTCCCTCCCAAACAGCCACATTTCTGCCTCTTTCAAATCCAACTCAATCACCAACTCCCTTATTGAAAGAGATTGTGAGCAAAAACATGTACAGGGAAGCATTTTACTCAACCTCAACCCTCACTCTACAATTTATTATTATCACTAATTTGTATTTTTAATGTTAAACATCATGGCATCTTCTCTAAATATACAGGCAAGGATTATACAGTTACTTAAATAACAGTATTGTTAGACTTTTTTTTCCCCCACAAGCTGGAAAAACAAGATACTACCTGTTCAGATCGCCACTTGGCATTTCTCTGATTTACAAATAGCCTAGCAATAGTCCTAATTTGTATTACAATCCTAATGCTGAGTTGAACCTTCATGCCACCCATAAATTCCTTACTTTCCTCCTGATGATTTTATATCTTCTTACTTCTTCAAAATTTCTAGTCCATGGGTTATTAATTTGTCTGAGTATTTTGGAAGAGACTATTAGATGCTCCCTAGTATACATCATTCTCTCCCTCTCTCTTTTTTAAGAAAAAGAACTTCATGAATTTCAGATGGAGTAATGGCCTGAATTGGCAAAGGACTGTATTCCTAACCTCACTTGCAGCAAAGTATTGTTATATGACTATGTTTAAACCATTGGAAAATGGATAACAGCTGTAATTGCAACTTCCAAATCACATTCTTATTGCGAATTGCCACTTCTCTATTTCCCACTCCTATAGACTAAAATATAGATATAGTGCTAATAAGATAGCTTCGTCCATAAGGACAAGGGGAGCACCCTGAAAAATAGTGGAACAATCAAACAAAAGGAGACAAATGCTTAACACCCTCTTGGATCATAACTATCCACATGCCTTGGATGGTTTCTTGTCCGTTATATGAGAGAGAAATAAGTTTCTACCTAGTTTGAGTCACTCTTCTGGCTTTCTTTGACACAGCAACTCAGATTATGCCCTATTATTACACTTGTTTCTTTATTTTCTAAATGCTTATTTTTAATATTTAAAAAAGTTGAAATATAGTTGACTTACAATATTACACTAGTTTCAGAAGTACAATATAGTGATTTGATTTTTTTAATAGACAATACTCCATACAAAGTTATTATCAGTTCAGGTCAGTTGCTCAGTCGTGTCTGACTCTTTGCGACCCCATGAATCGCAGCACACCAGGCCTCCCTGTCCATCACCAACTCCCAGAGTTCACGCAAACTCACGTCCATCGAGTCGGTGATGCCCTCCAGCCATCTCATCCTCTGTCGTCCCCTTCTGTTCCTGTCCCCAATCCCTCCCAGCATCAGAGTCTTCTCCAATGAGTCAACTCTTCTCATGAGGTGGCCAAAGTACTGGAGTTTCAGCTTTACCATCATTCCTTCCAAAGAAATCCCAAGACTGATCTCCTTCAGAATGGACTGGTTGGATCTCCTTGCAGTCCAAGGGACTCTTAAGAGTCTTCTCCAACACCACAAAAGCATCAATTCTTCGGTGCTCAGCCTTCTTCACAGTCCAACTCTCACATGCATACATGACCACTGGAAAAACCATACCCTTGACTAGACGGACTTTTGTTGGCAAAGTAATGTCTCTGCTTTTGAATATGCTATCTAGGTTGGTCATTACTTTCCTTCCAAGGAGTAAGTGTCTTTTAATTTCATGGCTGCAGTCACCATCTGCAGTGATTTTGGAGCCCAAAAAAATAAAGTCTGACACTGTTTCCACTGTTTCCCCAACTATTTCCGATGAAGTGATGGGACCAGATGCCATGATCTTTGTTTTCTGAATGTTGAGCTTTAAGCCAACTTTTTCACTCTCCTCCCTGTACATTACACCCCTGTAACTTATTTTTTGAACATTTCTTGTATACAAATCACTGTGCCAGGCACTACTGAGCTTATTATGAAATATTAAATACAATCATGATTGACTTGATTGAACTCAGAAAGTAAGCAATCAAAATGAAATAAATACACATTCAATGACAACACATGGTGCCTGGCAGCATATAAGTGCAAGCCAAATGAGGGAAGAAGAATCTTCTAAGTGTTGAGAGGAAAGAAAAATCTTTTTTGGTTGAGGAGGTCAGGGAAAGCTTCATGAGACAAGAGGAAATTGATTTGATCTTTGTGAAAGGAAAGTTAAAAAGAAAGTTTCTTTGGGTTCATGAGAAATTTCTTTGGGTGGAAAGATAAAAGTCACAGCAATACGACTGCTAAATGTATTCAAGAGATGGGAGTGGATGGGTCTGGCTAAGGTAGCTGGTTAGTATGGAACTGGGGGGAAAAGCGAGACTAAACAACTAGTCTGGCAAAACCAGTACAATATTGTAAAGTCACTAACCTCCAATTAAAATAAATAAATTTAAATAAAAAAAAAACTAGTCTGGGGTCAGAGCAGAGAGTCTTAAAAGCTGGCTAAGGAATGTGGATTAGATATACCTCTGGATTGTATCTAAATTACATATAGGATTTAGAGTAGCACTTAATGAAAGTTCTGACTTAAAAGGAGTGACTCTGGGAAGGGAATGTACATTGGTGCAGCCACTATGGAAAACAGCATGGCGGTTCCTTTCAACAACAAAAAATAGAGTTACCATATGATCCAGCGATCCCACTCCCGGGTGGGTAGATGTCCAGAAAAAATGAAAACTCTAATCCAAAAAGATACTTGCATTGCAATGTTCATAACACCACTATTTACAACAGCCAAGATACGGAAGCAACCCAAGTGCCCACTGACAGACAATTAGGTTAAGAAGATGTAGCTAATACATACAGTGTAAGATTCAGTTCAGTTCAGTCGCTCAGTCGTGTCCGACTCTTTGCAAACCCATGAATCGCAGCATGCCAGGCCTCCCTGTCCATCACCAACTCCCGGAGTTCACTCAGACTTATGTCCATCGAGTCTGTGATGTCATCCAGCCATCTCATCCTCTGTCGTCCCCTTCTCCTCCTGCCCTCAATCCCTCCCAGCATCAGTCTTTTCCAATGAGTCAACTCTTCACATGAGGTGGCCAAAGTACTGGAGTTTCAGCTTTAGCATCATTCCTTCCAAAGAAATCCCAGGGCTGATCTCCTTTAGGATGCACTGGTTGAATCTCCTTGCAGTCCAAGGGACTCTCAAGAGTCTTCTCCAACACCACAGTTCAAAAGGATAAATTCTTTGGCGCTCAGCCTTCTTCACAGTCCAACTCTCACATCCATACATGACCACAGGAAAAACCACAGCCTTGACTAGACGGACCTTAGTTGGCAAAGTAATGTCTCTGCTTTTGAATATACTCTCTAGGTTGGTCATAACTTTTCTTCCAAGGAGTAAGCATCTTTTAATTTCGTGGCTGCAATCACCGTCTGCAGTGATTTTGGAGCCCCCCAAAAAATAAAGTCTGCCACTGTTTCCACTGTTTCCCCATCTATTTCCCATGAAGTGATGGGATTACTTCGCTGTAAAAAAAAAAAAAGAGTCAAATATTGCCATTTGCAGCAACATGGACAGACTTAGAGGCTATCATAGTCGGTGAAGTAAGTGAGAGAAAGAAAAACATTGTATGATCATTTATATGTGGAATCTAAAAAATAATACAAATGCATCTGTATACAAAATGGAAACAGAGTGGCAGGCCAAGAAAACAAACTTATGGCTACCAAAGAGGAAAGGGGAGGGAGGGATTAACAGGTACACACTACTCTATATAAAAAGATAAGCAACAAGATTTACTGTGTAACACAGGGAGCCGCATTCAGTACCTTGTAATAAACTATAATGGAAAATAACCTGAATATACATATATATATATTTAGAACTGAATTACTTTACTGTATGCCTACAACTAACACAACACTGTGAATCAACTCTACTTCAATTTTAAAAAATAAAAGGAGCAACTCCAAGTCTGTGTGCACAATGTTTCATATGACCCATTTCCCCCTCACTGAGTGTTCTTTTTCTCACCTGTTCTGAGCTGGTGCAGGCCCCACGGCCTCTCCTCTTTCTCTTGCAGGCTGCTTGTCATCTGTGCCAGTCCTCTTCTCAGTGCTTGTACCAAGTAAGAGAAAAGGGAACGGACTCCAATCCATTTTACAGAAGTTGAGTTTTGCCTGTTCAACTAAAATGTTTAGGGAAGAAAACCCAAAAAACCTGAAAGCAATCTCTAGAATATGGCCTTTGATTATGACATGTTGTATCTCAGAAGATAAGGAGTGATGATGCTAGCAGCCATTAGGCACAGGTTGTCCACACACTGGAACCAGGGAGGTGCCATGGCTCTTCAGAATCCCACCTGACTTCCTGTCACCGACGCTTGCAGGTGAATTTTGCAAAATGATACTGGTAGTCCTGATTCTGTCCAGTCCTAGTAAAGAATTAGGTAAGGAAATTAGTAGTAGCAGTTCCTCTTTCCAGTAGACAGATTCCCTCAAGCAATAAGTAACAGACAACCTAACCCAAAAAGGCTTAAGCTAGGAGTGAACTTATTAGTTCACAGGGGTTGCAATGGACTAAATGAGTCCCTCCCAAAATTCATATGTTGAAATCTAACCCCCAGTGTGATGGCATTAGGGGGTAGGGCCTTTGGAAGGTAATCAATGTCATGAAATTGGAGCCCCCATGATGGAATTAGTGCCTCGAAAAAGAGACCCCAGAGAGTTCCCTCACCCTCTTCCTGCTATTTGAGGGTACAATGAGAAGTCTGTTATACAGAGAGGATAACAGAGCCTTACCATGCTGTCACTCTGATCTCAAACTTCCAGCCTCTAGTACTGTAAGAAACAAATTTCTGTTGTTTAAAAGTGACTCAGTCTATTGCACGTTTTATATAACAGCCTGAACTAAGGCAGGAATCATACATGGGGTCAGTGTGGCCACTAGTGATGCCATCAAGACACTGTGTGTGTCTCTCTCAACTCTCTTCTCAACTGCACTGTTATTTCTTACACTCCCACGCTAGGAAGATGGCCATCATCAAATTCAAGTTTCAAGTGCAGGGAAAGCAGCACATACTTCCTCTCAATAGTGGTGGCAAAACTTTCCATGTTGTAGCTCTTCAGATCTGATGAGATGTTTCATTTTCCTAGCCTGAGTCTCATGCCCCTCCCTGAAGTTTCAGCCAACTGCATTCAAACACGTGGACTGAGAATGGATAAGAGTGGTGACCGTGGTACTATCAGCAGAAGAAGGAGAAGTGGACACTGCGGGTGGAGCAGGGAATAACAAGTGTCTACAACTGCTACTTTCCAGAGTGTCTGTCTACCAATAATACACTACACGATTTCCCCATACTTTCAACTTTCCGGTACCATTGTCACATGACATTTATAAGAAGAGAATACACACAGCCACAAAATATCCCGTGCCTAGACTATACTGTTATTTTACACTGCTTCTCTGAGAGTATGGGGAGCTGACCTTTTTGGAGCAAATGTCCCTTGCCAAGGGATTCACTTTCACTGTAATAGTTCATCTTTACAATAGGCCTTTGAAGTAGGCATATTTCTTATATTTTAGATGAAGAAACTTCAGCTCAAAAAGATTAAGCATCTCTGTGTCACATAGCTAAGGGAGAACTGGTCTTTGGGCTGGAAGTCAGTTTTTTTCTGGATCAAAAGCCACTGCTGCTTCAACTATGTTTCGTTGCCCCAAAGTCTGATTTCTTTCCAAGGACCCATTCTCATTTCCATGGTCATGAAATTATGCTGTGCATGATCCTTTTTTTTTTTTTTCTCCCTCTCATTAAATTCCAAACCGCTGATTGTTTGTAATGATAAAGATCCAAGATGTGAGAGTTGAATGGGATATTAGAAATAATCTAGTTCAAGACTGAAAATCCTGCTTCAAAAGAGGCTGAGGCACAAAGAGGTGTTGATCATTCAGGATTACAGAAATAGACAGTGCTCTTGGTCGAGGCCCCTAATTTCCAGGCCAGTACTCTGGCTCCTCTACTTTCTTTCTTTGCTTGAATATGACCTTGGGAAACTCATCTTAACCTTCCTGGCTTTTGTTTGCTTTTTTGTAAAATAAAGAGCAGGGTATTGAATTTCATTGATTCCCAAGTGCACATTATTTTGTATTTAAAAATCTAAATGTGGCTTAAATGGAAAGCAAATCATAGTTTGTTTTCATTCTCTTAACAGTACGTATATAAAACAGTGGCATTATCTCACTGTCAGTGATATCTTAGATTCTATGAATGTGGAAACACAATTTTCATGTTGTTATTGCAGAGATGTAATAAACTAATAAAGATGTGTCATTCAGAATAGTGCCTGGCACAAAATACATAAATGCTGAGTAAACATTTGTTGGTACGGTGGCGGTAGTGATAGTTACATTGCATTTAAATAAGAATGTGTGTATGGCTTGGCCCATGTACTCTTACTGGGAGATAAAGTTGTCCCTGGACTTCACTGCTATTTATAGCTTTGTCTCTTTGATTTGTGGACCACATGTACTGGTTTTCCATTCCTGAGTGTTGTACCCAAATACACTTGGATTGAATTATGCAGATTAATTTTTTCTTTTGTTCACATCATGTAGAAAGGTGCAAACTGTCACTCATCTTTGTGTTATAAAGACACAGGGTATAGCTTATACCATCTTTCCTTGTTTTTTTACAGACAATTGATAAAAGTTGGTTTTACAAATAGTTTCACTCAATACTCTCAGCCTCATCTTTTTATGGCATAAAAAATGTATCACAGCAGGTAAATTGGCAGGAAAATTTTTGAGGTAGAGATTTATCTTTGCTTAGACTACTAACCATGGCTTTCTCTACTAAGAAGGGAAGTCTGATAGAATTCAGATGTAAGTTTAAATTGGTACAATATTAAACTAAGTCAAGTTTTATTGATTTCCAAAACAAGTTTTTGAGAGATTTTTGTTCATCATATTTCAAAGCAGAACTTTGAAAAAGCAGGGTATTCTTTTAAAAACAGGGCATTCACAAAAAGCATTGTGTTTCTTTCCTCTAGTTCCCAAACTTTTGCTGCCTATAGATTTGAGATCAAAATAGGCGGTATCTTTACTGATCTTGTTATTTAAAATTCACAGCTCTTCATCTTATTCTTCTATTCATCATTTTCCCTGTTGTCTTTCAGAATGTCTATAAAATGATGGGTTATTATTTCTGCTGCTTCAGTTAGTGTTTATGCCAGCAGGGGAAACATTATTTTATTATTTTTAGAGAATAAGGGCTATTTCTTGAAACAGGAAATTGATCTTGCTATTCTAGAGAAATAAAGCAAAGACATCTTTCTCATCAGTCTTTACTTGATTTCCTCTCAAGAGTCTTTTCCATTCCCTAAAACTACCCCCTAAATAAGTGAGAAGCCTTTCCCATCATATAAAGTACACATCTCTCTTTATTGACATGTTACATTATATTTATTTCTGTTTCTGTCTTCTTTCTAGATGGGGCACTCCCCAAAGACAGGGACTGTGGCCATTTCCTTGCTGTATGCACATATCTTAGAGCACTAAATTTAAAAGTATGTTAATGAAGAAACGTCTAACTTGCAATCACTCTTAGAGCTCTGAGGGTAACTGTGTATTCAGTTTCAATATTAATGTTTATCCATTGGGTAGTAAGACTCACCACCAAAGTAGATTTTAGTTTCTCAGAGCTGCACCTGCAAAGTTGCATGTACCACTTTAGGTAATAATCTGCTAGAGATACTTATAGGCATATTTACTTAATATTAGGCTGGGCTAGAAAAGAAACCAATTTGAAATTGCTTCCTCAGCTGAAAGCTCTGTGCTAACAATAAAGTTTAATTTCAGCAGCTGTAGTTCTCAAATCAATAGACTGCAAAGAGTGTGGCAAAATTTCAGTTTTTGGTTTTGAATACTAAGCAGGTCAGAAGTTGCATTATTTAAGAATAAATTTAATGGATTTTAAAAGAAGCTTTTGGAAAATTAGCCATGTGGATTTATATTATTTTCAATAATGATCTAGATCTCCAGAGTAGAGGAAAATAGCATCCAACCACAAACCATCATATGAATTACATGAACATGAGGGGTTTCAAACATTTACGGCTTCAAGAGAAAGACTTAAGATAAATTTATAAATGATAGATATTAAATCACAATTGACAATTGAATATTCTTACCTAATAAAGTTTCAGAACACTTTCTTTGGTCTCTCCTATTCTTTCTTTGGGCAGAAAATGTGGCAGTAATACCACCTGGTAACTAGACTGTGCTATGCAATATCTGGCTGTTCTTCCCTGTTAGCAGTGTTTGCTCTAGTGTAGGAACATGTGTGTGATGAATGGTGACCATGGCTATATTGGCCATTTAATCTTGACCTTGACTCCATGACCATGAGTATGCTGTCATACTTTATCTTTTAATAACTAATTATGCTGGTAGGCACTGGGGCACAAGAATATCAAATCATGAATGTTTTTAAAATCCAGAATTTCAACTTAGGAAATAAATTTGAAATGTAAATAAGTTACTTTGTCCTTAGGAAAAAATGAGTGGTCTTAGTCTTTCCAGGGTCATCAAAGCATGTACTCAATCCAGACAGTTCTAGGCTTCCTTTTCAAACTGTTCATGGGGTTCTCAAGGCAAGAATGCTGAAGTGGTTTGCCATTCCCTTCTCCAGCGGACCATATTTTGTAGTTTGGAGAAGACTCTTGAGAGTCCTTGGACTGCAAGGAGATCCAACCAGTCAATCCTAAAGGAAATTAATCGTGAATATTCATTAGAAGGACTGATGCTAAAGCTGAAGCTCCAGTACTTTGGCCACCAGATGCAAAGAGCCAACTCATTAGAAAAGACCCTGATGCTGGGAAAGATCAAATGCAGGAAGAGAAGGGTACAAAAGAGGATGAGATGGTTGGATAGTATCACTAACTCAATGGACATGAGTTTGAGCAAGCTCCAGGAGATGACAAAGGACAGGGAAGCCTGGTGTGCTGCAGTCCATAGGGTCACAAAGAATCGGACATGACTGAGCGACTGAACAACAAAAACAACCAGGCTCCCTATCCTGATGTCCACAGGTTGAGGGGCAAGAAAGCCACATCTACTAAGATTTTCTACAGTTGGGTTGCACAAGAAGGTATTGAAGTGATACGAAGTAATAGGCAAGAGTTGTCAGCATTTCTGAAAAGAACGCTGAGGGTTAGGATGATTAGTGTTGAAAATATAGAGACAGAGGAGACAGAGGGCCAGAAATGTTGCTGAATGGGATCAGGACCCTGAACAGATCTACTAATCTTGATTTACTGGGGGACTTCTCTTCTTGTCAGCTTTCAGAAACATGGAGCCATCTCATTCATTGACTTTGACTTGGACTGAACTGTGGTACTTTAATAGTTTAGACTCTTTTCCTTTTTTTAGATGGGAGAATAGGAAATAAATTTCATCGACCTCTCATATCCACTGTGGGTTTCTGGCTTAAAGCTTTAGCAACATGGAATCATACTGTGTTAACTATGGAATGGAGTGGTGATGGACTGTACGCTATCCTTAACACTATGGTCTCTTGCCAGGATGCATTTTCTCTCCTCAAATGTAGAGACTAATACGCTGCTGCTGCTACTGCTGCTAAGTCGCTTCAGTCATATCTGACTCTATGCGACCCCATAGACGGCAGCCCACCAGGCTCCCCCGTCCCTGGGATTCTCCAGGCAAGAACACTGGAGTGGGTTGCCATTTCCTTCTCCAATGAATGAAAGTGAAAGTGAAGTCGCTCAGTCGTGTCCGACTCTTAGCGTCCCCAGGGACCACAGCCTACCAGGCTCCTCCATCCATGGGATTTTCCAGGCAAGAGTACTGGAGTAGGGTGCCATTGCCTTCTCCAGAGACTGATATGAGCAGAGCCCAAGACTATAAAAGACAAGATGTTTCCAATTCAATTTGTGAAAAAGCCTGAAGGTATCCAGTTAAGCACTTATTTTGCTCTATCATTGAAAGAAAGAGAAACACAAGTTTTCTCTTTTTAATAATTTTGTATAATTAAACTTCAGTCTTTTAGATGTGATGCATACTAATAAATTCTCCATGGAATCTTTTAGAAGTAAAGCACAGCTGTTCAATTCATGAATTTATTTTGCAGTGTCTTAATAGAATGTTTTCCTCAAAAAGAATTTTATTCTTTAGATGACCCAAATGACCTTCTGTGTTTTATCTTCTCTTTCATCTCTCTTAGTTTTGGGCTTATTCTTGATTGAAAACACTTGTTAGCCTCAGTTTGTTATACTTCTGGTATCAGATCAGTTTGTATTCCTGTGAGCTTCATGCCCATGTTCAAATCACCATTTTATTTCACCCTCCTCTGTCCCAAAGATTGTACTTGCTGCAGGATACTTTAAATTCTGTGAGGTTAATTGGTATTTTATTAAAATATGATCTCTGATTCTCAACTTAGATGTTTTATAGGTTAAGTTATAATCTGAGTACATGAAATGTTCAATAAGGTGATTTCTGATTTAAAAATAAGGCTAAAAACAGAAAGAAAATAATCAGGCATTCTGTTTAATCTAAATCCACAAGGAGAAATTTCAAACCATAATCCAATATTCTACTGACTTAAGCTGGTCTTATTGACAATGAATTGGCCATTTGAATCTTGGTAGAGACTCCTTTCTCTTCTATGATGTACCAAACAACATTGGATTGAGTTGAAATCCTTGAGGTTTTGAAGACCTTCTCTCACCTCTTACACAGCCTTAAACTGTTCACTCATCTCATTCTCCATCAAGAGAATGAGAATGTGGTTCCTTCTGACCACATTCAATACCAATCTCTTGTACCAACTTGAGTGAAGATATAGGAAAGGAAAATGGGAGGCATGAAAAGATGGTGAGGAACAAAAAGCAGAACTGGGAGACTGCCTGTGTGTTTTGAAACAGGGCCACCGTGTAGTCTTCATTATATTCTATGTATTCTATGTGAAATTTCTTTGGCAGTCCTTTTTGGGATCTTTACCAAAAAACATGCTTGGACCAATTAAGAGCATAAAAAAGTCCCTAACAAGGCAGCATCTTGCTTTACTGCTCTTTCAAATAAATCTCTCACTTTCTATGGCTGATCAACCCTGGTAGTTGAGTTCATCTGACAAAGACACATGGAGATAGTCCACGTACTTTGTCAGAAACCTAAAAATATTCTATTAAGGTATTTCTAGGTTTTGAAAAATGTAAAAACACTTTCTGATATGTTCTGATCAAAAATCATTCCTTACAACATTCAGGTGACTTCCATTCAGAGGCATTTCAAATGAAAATTTTGAATTAATTGCTGAGAAAGGGAATGTCCAAAGGTTAAATAAAAGTGTTCACTATTCACTACTCAGAAGGCAATATACAAAAGTACAAACATCAAGGATTCAAGAAATTAAAAATTGTTTAAATAGACAAAGTCCATACCTTTGTCAATTCAAGAGATTAAAAAAAACTTTCTTTAATTTATATCACCTACTTAGAAGCAGCTTGGTTCACAACAACACTTGTTTCAACTATCTGGGCTCTTCCTTGACCTCTTCACTCTCTTGTTCCTCTTTTCTTAAGTTTAGATGATGCCCTTTTTTGCAAGAGCCTAGAACAGTAGCAATACATTCCCAAACTTTGAAGCATCTATGGGAGGTAATCAGAGGACAAATACTCCTAATTTTCACATACTAAACCAAGTGATATTTGCTATGTGTTTAGCAGATATGTACCAATAGTATTCTGCTATGGTAAGCAAGGTAGTTAGATCCTGGCCTCAAGGCATTTATAATTTAAAATAATCAATAAGGATAAACATTCCAAAGCACATGTCAACAAGCAAGGAGCTGCATAGTAAATCTAGAGATAGAAGGCAGAGACAAGCTTCTAAAGAAAGCAATATCTATTTAAAATTTAAAAGAAACATTTTGCAATTTTTTTTTTTTTTGCAAAATATGAAGAGGATGAGTTAAAAGCATGTTAGCCTTCTAAAAGATGCTTGTAAGCAAAAACATGATGCTGCAAATTTTGGTCCTCTCAGACTGTGTTCCCCGCTTCCCTTTCAGGGCATCCTCTAACTTCTGACACTTCAGTCATGAAGTGACTTCTGTTCTCTATTCTCTACCATTCAGATCTAATTAAAATAGTAATTTACATCTCTAAGTCCATTCTATTCATCCAGTTTCCCTTTTCTAAAAGACACGTACTTAAGTCTCATCTCTCCTATGAAATGAAAGTCTTTACTCCTTGTTAATAAAATCTTAAACATGAAAGTTCATAGAAATTTAAACATCAGCAAATATACATGTGGGCACGGGGATGATACCTGAGAAATAAACATGGCTTCTTGGACCACTGAGATTGTATCACATTAACTGAATGCACCTTAAGTCACTTTTGATTTTTGAACCACCTTGTAAGGTCTTTTTAAATGTTTTATTGGTGTCTGAGTAAACTGCCAGTGAGATAGTAACAGTGATGATGGTGGCAGTAACAATTATAATTATCCTAATTGCTTAGAGTGTCATCAGGCAAAGAGCTCTGCATTTCATTTTCTTTCAGAGCAGTATGTACCTGCAAAGATTTTTAACCTAGGCATATAAGACAGCATTTGAATGAAGAAATATTATCAGAAACCTATTAGGAGGGAAGAATGGGAATCTTGCCATTATTTTAGTGACAGCTTTGCAAAATATGAAGAATGACAAAGGGAAGAGGCAGCAGAATAACATATGTTAGAAAAAATTCAGCCTCATTGTAAGCAAGTTACTGAATCCCTCTAAGGCTCAACTTCTTCACTTGCCATGCTGAGACTTAGCCCTCTAGCTCAGTAAATTTTTTTTCTTTATTCTTTCCTATGGAAAAAAAGGAAAAAAACTTAAGCTTGAAAACAATATATGAAATGAAACCAACAGTGACCATAGGGAGAAAACTTTTACATATTATGTGTCAATGAATCCAAGTGTCACAAACATGATTTATTGCTACTGTAAAATAGTCATAGTTTGGAAAGTTACCTGGAATACATGAAACATGAGAAGAGAATTCAGAGCACTCCAACAAAAGTTTATAGAAACGCAATCAATTTTCTGTTTCTCCTATGGGAAGTTCCTTATCAAGCCAAATTTCTCTCTCTTGTAAAATTTCATTTAAATTCTATTTTTAAGCCTTTCTATATTAATTATATGGAATGTGATTCAGACCTTTTAAGTTCTTATGTATATATATATATATGCTTATAGCATAATTTGCATGTTCTTATGCTTTTATTGTGTCTTCCCATGTATTTGCTATGCCAGTTCCCTGCCAATCCCATATAAATTGTAAGAAACTTGAGGGCCAGCTCATTGCTATTTTAATCATTGCTAAATACAGTGTGCTTCTTTTAGCCCTTATCTTACTTGACCTCTCAGATGTGAACATCAGCAGTTACCACATCTTCCTTTTTGAAATGTCCTTGGTTTCTGTGATCCTATACTCAGCTAGTTCTCCTATCTCAAGCTGCACCTGATCGTATTCCTTCATGGGTTCTTTTTTTCTGACAACATTTTTGAAGCTGATGTTCTTCAGGGATCAACTTGCTTCTCACTTCATTCTACAGATGCATCCAATATTACTCCATCTGCTCCATTGACTCCAACTAACATTTATATATACTAATAACTCCCATGTCTGGAGCTCCAGCACATTCTTCCTTCAGACCTCCAGGTACATGCATATAAGTGCTACCAGACATCTCCACTTACATGTCCCACAGGCACTTCAACTCAGCACCTCCAAAATGAAACCTAGTATCTTTGTCTTTCCCTCCCAAGACTTGGTCTTTCTTCCTATAGTCTCCTCTCCAAGAAGACTCCTCCATCTACACCACTGCCCAAGACAGGGAGTCATCCTTAACCCTATCTCTCTCATCCCAAAATCAAACTAGATTCCAGTTCCTATGAGTTCTGCCTCTCAAAGATCTCTTTGATTCTCTTCACTTCTTTGTGTCATCCCTACTACCAACTTGGTCAACATCCACCAAATTCTTGCTGAATTATTGGAATAACTTTCTATTCTCTCCTGGTCTCCTCCAAGATGCTGGCTTTCCCAGCAGTGCCCATATTGTAATGAAAGTGGTCTTTCTAAATTGTATATCTGATTTAAGACACAGCTGCTGAACCACACAAATTAATAACAACAGAATGGGAAAGACTAGAGATCTCTTCAAGAAAATTAGAGATACCAAGGGAACATTTCACACAAAGATGGGCTCGATAAAGGACAGAAATGGTATGGACCTAACAGAAGCAGAAGATATTAAGAAGAGGTGGCAAGAATACACAGAAGAACTGTACAAAAAAGATCTTCAAGACCAAGATAATCACGATGGTGTTATCACTCACCTAGAGCCAGACATCCTGGAATGTGAAGTCAAGTGGGCCTTAGAAAACATCACTACAAACAAAGCTAGTGGAGGTGATGGAATTCCAGTGGAGCTATTTCAAATCCTGAAAGATGATGCTGTGAAAGTGCTGCACTCAATATGCCAGCAAATTTGGAAAACTCAGCAGTGGCCACAGGACTGGAAAAGGTCCGTTTTCATTCCAATCCCAAAGAAAGGCAATGCCAAAGAATGCCCAAACTACCACACAATTGCACTCATCTCACACACTAGTAAAGTAATGCTCAAAATTCTCCAAGCCAGGCTTCAGCAATGTGAACCGTGAACGTCCAGATGTTCAAGTTGGTTTTAGAAAAGGCAGAGGAACCAGAGATCAAATTGCCAACATCTGCTGGATCATGGAAAAAGCAAGAGGGTTCCAGAAAAATACCTACTTCTGCTTTCTTGACTATGCCAAAGCCTTTGACTCTGTGGATCACAATACACTGTGGAAAATTCTGAAAGAGATGGGAATACCTGACCTCCTGACCTGCCTTTTAAGAAATCTGTATGCAGGTCAGGAAGCAACAGTTAGAACTGGACATGGAACAACAGACTGGTTCCAAATAGGAAAAGGAGTACGTCAAGGCTATATATTGTCACCCTGCTTATTTAACTTCTATGCAGAGTACATCATGAGAAATGCTGGGCTGAAGAAGCACAAGCTGGAATCAAGATTGCTGGGAGAAATATCAATAACCTCAGATATGCAGGTGACACCACCCTTATGGCAGAAAGTGAAGAGGAACTAAAAAGCCTCTTGATGAAAGTGAAAGTGGAGAGTGAAAAAGTTGGCTTAAAGCTCAACATTAGAAGACAAAGATCATGGAATCTGGTCCCATCACTTCATGGGAAATAGATGGGGAAACAGTGGAAACAGTGGCAGACTTTTTATTTTTGGGGGGCTCCAAAATCACTGCAGATGGTGACTGCAGCCATGAAATTAAAAGACGCTTACTCCTTGGAAGACAAGTAATGACCAACCTAGACAGCATATTCAAAAGCAGAGACATTACTTTGCCGACTAAGGTCCGTCTAGTCAAAGCTATGGTTTTTCCAGTGGTCATGTATGGATGTGAGAGTTGGACTGTGAAGAAAGCTGAGCACCAAAGAATTGATGCTTTTGAAGTGTGGTGTTGGAGAAGACTCTTGAGAGTCCCTTGGACTGCAAGGAGATCTAACCAGTCCATTCTGAAGATCAGCCCTGGGATTTCTTTGGAAGGAATGATGCTAAAGCTGAAACTCCAGTACTTTGGCCACCGCATGCAAACAGTTGACTCATTGGAAAAGACTCTGATGCTGGGAGGGATTGGGGGCAGGAGGAGAAGGGGACGACCGAGGATAAGATGGCTGGATGGCATCACTGACTCGATGGACATGAATCTGAGTGAACTCCGTGAGTTGGTGATGGACAAGGAGGCCTGGCGTGCTGCGATTCATGGGGTCGCAAAGAGTCGGACATGACTGAACCCTCAGAAATTCATTTTCCTCAGTGAGGCCAGCAAGCTCTTTATGGCTCAACATAAAGAGCTCAGCATAAAACCATAGCCTTGACTAGACGGACCTTTGTTGGCAAAGTAATGTCTCTGCTTTTCAATATGCTGTCTAGGTTGGTCATAACTTTTCTTCCAAGGACTAAGCGTCTTTTAATTTCATAGCTGCAGTCACCATCTGCAGTGATTTTGGAGCCCAGAAAAATAAAGTCTGACACTGTTTCCACTGGTTCCCCATCTATTTCCTGTTTAGCCTCATCCCTTGTCACTTACTTTCTCATCACCACCATTCCAAACCATTTGAAATTTTCCGAATGTGACATTCACTCATATCTTCAGCCTGTGAGTCCACTCTCCCCACCTTTAATTAAGTTATACAGAGTGGCATTTAAGAAGGATGGAAGGCCACAACTAAGGGTCTGCATGCCACAACTAATGATCGAAGATACTGAATGCCACAACCAAGGCCTAGCCCAGCACAATGAATTAACTTTCAAAAAAGAATGGTGGAAGGGATGTAACATACGACATGATAAATGTGACACGCTGTATATTATATATGAAAGCTGTTAGAGTAAATCTAGAGTTCTCATCACAAGGAAAGTTTTTCTCTATAAGTTGGTGTTTATATGAGATGATAGGTTTTCACTAAACTTACTATAATACTTCATGATGTATATAAATCATATCATTATACAGTATACCTTAAACTTACGCAGTGTAGTGTGTCAATTATATCTCAATAAAACTGGAAGAAGAAAGAAATACGCAGTTTCAAAGCAACTTCTCCCCTTCCTAAACTGAGCAGTTTACCTTAGAAAAGGTCAGTTTTAAGAGAAGAGGGTCAGTACGTTTCCTTGTGATTTAATCGCGTTAACTACGGTAGAAGTTTTCTCTGTAGAAAGCTATTTACCCAGTTTATTTAGGTCACTGGTTCTGGATCCAGATATAATCTATTTATTTTCTTTTTCAGCTTGATTGAGGTAATGTGATAATTATATATATGTATACATTGGGAAAGTATTGCCTGCATCAAGTTAATCACCATACCCACTACATCAAATATTTACCCCTCTTTTGGGTAAGAACATTTAAATTCTACTCTCTTAGTAAATTTAAGTTGTACAATAACAGTAGTATCAACTATCATCACCATATTATAGGTTAGATCCTCAGTACCTATTCCCCTTATAACTGAGTTTGTACCTTTTACCAATCTCTCTCTATTTCCTCCACCCCTGCCCCCAGCTCTTGGCAACCACTTTTTAATTGTTTCTTTCAGTTCCATTTTTTAAGATACTGCATAGAAGTGATATCATTCAGTATTTGTGTTTCTCTATCTGATTCATTTCACTTAGCATAATGCCCTCCTGCCCTCCTCCACATTTCCCAGGTCTCCAGGGAGGATTGCAGGCAGCCTGCAGATGTTATGCTAGAGTACAAGTCTGAGCCTCAGGCAGCAGCTCTCCAAGTGTACAGATGGACCGCTTTCTATGAGAGACTGGGAGACTGGTGAATTTGCCTGCTTCCTTTGTGCTGAGCCTTAGGGGGTTAATCGTGCACCATTAACAACTGCTCTTTTGTTTGCTGTGGTCTGTGTGAGTTGTCTGTACTGCCAATGGTATTGACCAGGTCAGCTTGTCCTTCTACACCTGCTCAAAAGATGGTGCTATAAACCTGAATCACGTTCCTGATGCTGCCAAGTCACCTTAGCTTGTCCTCTGTTTTCTTTCTGAAGGACCTGGATCATACAAAGCAAGCAATAGACATATGTGAAGAAAATAACTCTCAACCACTGCCAGGAGATATGTTACCCTCGCTCCCAAGCTAAACATTCAGGTCGAGCAATAATTAATCAAGCATATCACCTTTTAATAGAACAAGCACAGTGGTTTGGATAAACATCTGGATATTACAATTTATTTAGCACAATACAAACATGGTCATAATTCCCACACATACTGAAAGAGATCAGGTTTCTAGTTAATAGGCTCTGCATCTGTGATATAGTGCTTTGATGTCCCATTTGGTTTCCATTATAAAAAGCAAACATATTGCTTATTTTGCATCCATGAGATCTGAAGTCCTAAGCAGAACAGTAGAGATTAATTTCATCTTCATCAGAATCTTACTTAATGTTACTTGAAGAAAGCATTGATTGTGAGGCAATACTCCATCTCTAATTTGCGACTGGGTATTCACAGGCCCACTGTTTGTCACTTGATTCCTCTTCATATGGCATTTGACATTTTCCCCACCCTAAGTATTAAGAGCTACTAATTCTCAGTAGATGGGTTCAGAACACAGGCACACATTATGAAAATTAAATGTCACATGGAAGTGTCCAAAAACATCAGCCAGAAATATTCCTTGCAAATCTGGCTACCAGAACACTAGATGATGATCCAGGTAGCGCAGAACTACTACAAGGTGAAACTGAGTCTTTCCCAGGCTAGTCTTGGACACCAGGCTTCTCAGAATGCATCAAACGTTTGCCACACTACTTCTCTGGCTCCTACTGAACTTTCAGTCAATAAAATCTCACAGCTTTTCTTCCATGGATGGTTGTTAAATCAGTTTCACATCCTGCACTTTTACCATTGATTTTTTTTTTAACTTACAGTTTATAGTTTTCCCCAAATATATTCTATCTTACTAGTTTTAAGCACTTTCTCTGGCTCACTTGTCTTTGATGGCCTCACTAAGAAGAAGAATCACCAGTCATCGATTTAGCCCTCCTTCTGAATATTTTACCTCAGGATGTTTACATCAAGCTAAATCAGGACATTCTGAACTGATGTTATTATACTAAATGCCTTTAACTGCTCTGCAATCAATTCCCAGGAATGGAGTGGGCACGGGGGAAGGGGAATGGATGGAGGGTGTGAGATAAGAATAAAACTTTGGAAGATGAGTGAATTTTTTTAACGTTGGAATCAAGAAATTCATTATAAATATGAAAAACACAGCTGTAACTGGCATAGGGAGGGATTCAGTCTTCAATCCTGGCAGGCTTTTAACTTTGGCAGCATGAATTGGACCTGAAAGCCTTCTACTGCTTTGGGTTCTGATTTTCATTTAGTCTTACCAGCAAGAAAAATCACCCTGGAGCCATGTGCATGCTGATTTTGTTAATTTCCTCAAATATGTCCCTTGTTTAAATCACTGCTGATTAAACATTCTTGACATCTTTCCTTTCTCAATGTGCCATGACTCATCAGGTGATCCCAGTGGAAGGTTAAAGTTAAGTCTATTTCTTTAAAATGTTTATTGAAAATGAGCAGTGGAAAAAACACTTGTGGCTGAGATGGTAAATGCCTCTGAGGGGCTATGTCTCTTTTAACCATTGATAGTCTTCAAAAGATAGAGTATTTGCTATCAGGAAATATCACTAGGAACTGAGCCAGACTAAAGGCTTGGACTATGGCAAGGCTGAGCTGCGGCAGCCAAACAAGCACTTCCCAAGTGGGGCTGATTGTTCTGCTACTGTGGAAGGTCACATAGAGGTAGTAATTTTAGCAGTGGTCATGAATTTTCTCTTCGTACTATCAGAAACAGTTCTCTGTAATATCTGATTCTCTATTTCCCTAACAGTCTGAATTTTAAGATATACAATTACTTGCCACAGAGAAATCAGGCTTGGTAGAATGTTAATTGAAAGTTCATTTATAGGGCATGGCAACCCACTCCAGTATTCTTGCCTGGAGAATCCCATGAACATAGGAGTCTGGCGGGCTACAGTCCATAGGATAGCAAAGAGTCAGACACAACTGAAGTGACTTAGCATGCACGCACGCATGCTACTTTTAGCACAACAAAAGTTAGATTTTCTGTTCCACCTATGAAAATAACAGGCAAAGGATGACTACCACAGCAAATTACTGACTCCCACCTGCCTAGTGATCTGTCAGACTCTGTCAGTTGTGTTAAGGGAGGAAATAATCATTTCAGTGTGATACAATAGAAAAAGCCCTGCTCTGGAAGTTAAGAAAACAAGTTTTCTCTTCTTGACTCTGCCCACAAATTGTGTGACCTTAAATAAGTTGTTTAAACCCTCTGATCTTTAATGTCTCATCTGTGTAGACATTAGACTAAAATAGCTTCTTGCATTTTATATTTCATTCCATGGCTTCCCCAACCCTAACAAGAATTATCTTTCTGAAATTTTCCTAGAGTTTTATATGTGTACCTCATTCAGTGCAGTCTGGGACATTAATTTAATTATCACTTGGAAGATAATCTGAAGAAAAAAATCAGATAACAAACGCATTTTCTTCTGCCAAGAAAGATGGTATTTAGAGATTTGGCTTTACTGGACTTCAGGGATCATGGGTGTGTATGTGTGTGTATCACAACTGCTATCTTGGGGTCTGGGGATGAGGAAGATTTAAATGCTATGAGCCATAGAGTCAATACATTCATACATATGAGGTCTATCACTGACACTTCTCTGGAATTCAGGCTGGTCATCTCTGATCTTTGTATCTGAACATCTTTGTTTCTATGGGGGAGTTATTCATTTATTTAAGCTTACTTTAGAAAACTGTGGAGCATAATCATTTGGGAGCATGTGCTCATGGCACAATGTCAGAATAATGCTAAATATTTAAACATAAGCAAAAAACTGAAAGTTGCTTCCTTTCAGCTTTGTTATTGACAATATAAGTGCCTTATGATTTGGAGAATTTTAACATCATCTGTAGGTTGTCATGGGAACAGCTACTGCTATTACCAACCTACCTGGAAGGATCCAAATGTAATAATTCAAAAGTCTTTCTCCTGACTATGACTTATAAAATGGCAAATATTTTCTTCCTCTGCTCTATATACTTCTCCCATTTCTCACTTTCTGTTGCATCAGAGGCCATTTCTTGCTCTGCATTTGTTTTCTGCAGAACTGTATGGCTTCATTGGCCAATTACCTGGGATAATGGTCTTCCTCTTCCTTGAAGATCTAGAAGGAATATGAACTGCAGGGGAAATAGGGTTTGAGTCATGGCAACTATTAGCTTAGAGAATTAGAAGGAAGAAGTTATCTTTTTCTTCAGTTAAGAGTAGATAATGGAGGCTATGAAATTATGCTTTTGTAATTCAATCATAACTGCTAGAGTGACTCAGCTAAAATTTAGTCTTCTTATTTTATGGCAGAGAAAGCAATATTGATTGGGGTTAAGTAAGTGGATGCATAAGTTTGGCATACTGTATTTTCATGTACCCATGGTATGTTATTTATTTTGTCTCTTTTTAATAAGTTCTGGTGACTTCCAGGTCAGGATGGTGATTGAAACCAATGCTAAAACTCCCATCTTCAGCTAAAAATAGGACAGCATGATAAACTAGATTTCACAAATTGAAAAGCACATGGACACACTAAAAACAAGGAGAGGAAATATATGGTCCAGAAACCAAGATATTACCATAAAAATGGCAAAACAAAACAAAATCAAACAGAAACATGTTTGGTTCAGGCAACTGAAGCTGAGGGACCGGCATAATCTAATGGGAGCTACAAAAGGAGGGACAGAGAAAATGGGCCCAAAGCAACATGACAAGAGAGAATGCCGAGAATTTCTCAGAATGAAGGACAAGGGGTTATATCTATATGAGATGATTGATGTTTATTAAATCATTTCATGATGTATGTTTACCAAATTATAAAGTACACCTTAAACTTACACAGTACTGTATGTAAATTATATCTCAATAAAAATAGAAGAAGAAAGAAAAAAAAAGATTAGGGTCCTTGGACTGATGGATTCCACCATGTGTCAAACTGGTAAATATACTTTAAAAATTAACTTCTAGACATATGATAGCAAGATTGCAGAATATTAAGATAAAGAGAAAATTCTGCAAAAGAAAAATAAAAGTCAGATTAATTCTATAGCTTTTTCCTTAGTAAAAATAGATGCCTAAAAAGACTGCCCTGGTGATCCAGAGGTTAAGACTGTGTTCCCACTGAAAAGGGCATCGGTAAAGATCCTGCATGCCTCGAGGTGTAGCCAAAATTTAAAAAAAAAAAAAAAAAGATGCCTAAGAAAATAGATTATCTGCAAGCTTTCTGAAAAAAACTAAAGTAACCGTGCCATAGTTCTACAACCAACCTATAATATATGAATATATTTTAAAGCTAACTTATACCTCTAAGACAATGACTATCATTAGGAAAACTTTGAAGGTCTATATTTCAACTAACTAAATATATAGGGATGTACAAGAATTAAAAACGGGCAAAGAATCAGAAAACCATAATGAAAAATTAAAATGAATGCTGTTTGTAAACAAAAAAAACTCATATTTTTATTTTTAGTAAAAATTTTAAGGAAAAAGTATTTAGCAGTTGGAGAAAAGCTTGAAGAAACGTGAAATATGCTAAGATTATTGTCTTCTTCTGAAGGGGAGAGAGATGCCAATTAACTTTGAACTTTAAGAAAATATAAATATATGTACGAATGTTAAAAATTTTAATGGTCAACAGTAAAAGAAAAAGAAAGGAAGAAAAATTGAAGGAAGGGAAGGAATAAATAATATGCAAATATGTGGATGGGAAAGGGAGAACTGATCAGTTGAAGAGACAGGAAAAATAAATAAGAAAAAAACAAACAAAGGGATGATAGATTAAAAACACAAAATAGTATGGCAGACACAAGAACAAACATATTAGCAATCATACAATGAGCATCAAACTTATCTTCTAAAAGATAGAAACTCTCAGAATTAGTAAATCCATCAGTGTGCTGTCCCCAGAATTACTCAGAAACAGAAAAATCGGATAAGAAAAAAAAATATTTTGACAAATATCAACATCAAGAAACTGACATAGCAATGTCCAAATCATAAAAATAGAAGAGCTTAGTGAACAACATTGAGAGGGTTAAAGAAAAGATACTATTACAAGTAAAAGGAATAATTCCCTCTAACAACAAAAAATATGATCCAGATGTATTCTCCAAACTATCCACCCTATGATCCCAAACTTAATTGTGTGATTTAATTTGTTAGATCTTTGGCATTCAGTTGTTAAAAGCATTTTAAAAATAATAACTGGTGAAGGAAATGACAACCACTTTAGTATTCTTGCCTAAAAAATCCCATGAACAGAGCAGCCTGGTGGACTGCAGTCTATAGGTCTGCAAAAGAGTTGGACATGACTGGGTGACTAAACAACAAAAACAGGAATAGTAACATAATTTTTAATGATGATAGTGAAAATATATAACACAATGCCTATATTTTTCAATTAAATCAAACAAAAAAGGTATTACCTGAGAAACCCTTCACACTTTGATCATGTTCTCTTCAGAATTTGCATTCCTGGTTCTCTATTATTTCACTGAATTATATGTTATAAATTTTAGGAATATTCTTCTTCTCTGCATAATTCTGAAATACAAGTATCTAGATAGTATTTCAGTGCATCTATTCAAAAGTAGCTCTATTTTTATATGTAAGTATCTCTTGCCCTTTAGTCTGTTTGTATTTCCTCCTCAGTAGGAGGACCTTTAATCATGATTTTGCTGAAATTTTAAATTTTGTTTATTTATATACTCGATTGCTCAGTTGTATCCGACTCTTTGTGACTCCATGGACTGTAGCCCACCAAGCTCCTCTGTCCATGGAATTTTCCAGGCAAGAATACTGGAGTGAGTTGCCATTTCCTTCTCCAGGGATCTACCCAACCCAGGGATGGAACTCGCGTCTTTTACATCTCCTGCGTTGGCAGGCAGATTCTTTACTACTAGCACCACTGTAATGCTTATATATAATTAACAAATTATATCTCAATTCTTATGCTTAAAACTAAATAAAATATTCAAGATAGTTCTCCTGCTATTTATCTTTTCCTCTGTAGTTAAAATGAAGAAAAAAATCAAGGTGACATATAATTACAAATAGAAGGAAACCCAAAGTCAAGATAAATCAAACTATTTACAGCATTTGAATAATTTAAAAACCATACCTGATGTACAAAGAATTGACTGAAATGTTAATTTTTGTGTTTTTTGATTTAGATGACATAGGAATTCTAGCTGGGATTGGAAAGAAAGAAAATATATATATATATATTCCTTGAGGAATGTGTCTATAATAAGAGGTCTATAATTGTTTGCAGTCAGTATATGATTTTGGATTAAATATTGTTTTACGACTATTATAGTTCTAGGTAGGTTACTGGACTTTCTCTTGATTTTCTCTTGATCTTATGTCCTCTGATATTTTTCAAAAATTATTTTATTGAAGTGTAGTTGATTTACAAAGTGTTGCTTTTTACTTACAACAAAGTGATCCAGTTATACATACATTTTTTTCATATTCTTTTCCATTGTAGTTTCTCAGATGATATTGAATATGGTTTCTTGTATATATAGTAGGACCGTGTTGTTTATCCATTCTCTATACAATTGTATCTGCTAATTTCACACTCCCAGACCACCCTTCTCCCACCCTCCCTTCCCCTGGCAACCACAAGTCTGTTTTCTATGTCTGTGAGTCTGTTTCTGTTTTGTAGACAGGTTCATTTGTGGCATATTTTAGATTCCATGTACAAGTGATATCTTAAGGTATTTGTCTTTCTCTGTCTGAATTCCTTCACTTAACATGATAATCTCTAGGTCCATTCATGTTGCTGCCAATGGTTATGCCCTCCTGCATTAATCAAGACATCCTGTCTCCTGAGATTAATGTTGCACAGCAAAAAATTTACTCTATAGCTTAATACAAAGCAGGAGAATGCTAATTTATTGTCATTCCCTTAACACGTCGTGTAAAGAAAACATGCCTTTTTAACAACAAATATGTTTCCCCAATGCCTAGTTCTTGTCAACAGCCATGGTTTAATCTTTGAGAGGCAGATGGACACATCTTTTGGCTGAAAATACAGAGATCAATGTTATACCAAACACACCAAGAGAGAAATTGGGAATGATTGCAAAGACTCAGCATTTAGTTTCAGAAACGCTTTTTATAGTCCTGGACAAAAACTGGCTTCATGCCGGCTTCCAAAATGCCTCCTTTGGAGTGTAATCTCTTGAGAGATTTTTCATTATTGTCTTTACTGCTTAGATCAACACCAGACAGATTGAGTGAAAACAGCCCTTCAAATCCATTTTTAATCTTTCAAACAAGCAAATTAGCTGTGAATTATTTATCAAGAACATCCAGGTGGGCACTGATACAGTGAAAACAGCTTTCTGCATTCCTCTAGAGTTTTTTGAGTCTTGGAAATACTGCTGTCACCCCTCTTTCTTTTCGGGTTTTTAAATTGTTTCCTAAAAATAGTTTGATATGACATTGCAGAACTGAAAGGTATTTGCTTCTTTGTCCCACATTAACAGATAAAATCAAATTGCTAAGAAACATAGTACTTGGACCAACAAACGTTTAGGATTTACAGAGATATGCAAAGAAGGAATTAGGGAAGGAAAAACTGAAGGTAGAAAGACTTTTTTTCAAGGATAGCAACACTCTGGGGGCTTAGAAAGAGGAATGTAGAAAGTTTACTTTGCTACTTCTACCATACTAGTCAGTGAACTTGTTTTAAGGGAAGAATAAGTCAACAAAAATTCCTTGATTTGTAACTTTATGAAGTCAACATGAATTCTCTCTTTCCATTGCTGACCTAAATCTTTAGTCAACCCAAATACTGTCATTTTTTTTTTTTACAGTGTGTAGACTTATAGACAAGATCAGCTTTGTATTAGCCTTGTATGACTCTTACACCTACAGGCAAATTTCCCAGCTGCTTCAGAACCTGAAGGTTAAAAAGTCCTGGACAAAATTATAGAATTAACTCAAGCAAAACTAAGAAATGCTTGGAAAAAAACAAGCAGAGAACACTCTATTAGCACTGGGAGTAATATTATTGTGTAAATAGAAATATCGTGATGTTTCCCTGGTGGTTCAGTGGCAAAGAATCCACCTGCCAATGCTGAGTTCAATCCCTAGGTCAGAAAGGTCCCCTGGAGAAGAAAATGGCAACCTACTCCAGTATTCTTGCCTGGGAAATCCCATGGACGGAGAGGAACCTGGTGGTCTACAGTCCGTAGGGTTGCAGAGTCAGACATGATTTAGTGGCTAAACAACAACATTATATAACAAGACAACTTTTAAAACATCAACATACATTTCAAATTTCAAAATGAGTTCTATGAGTTGTTTTTTTTTTTTTCATTTTTTTGAATGTTGAGTTTTTTTTGTTTTTTTGTTTTTTTTTTAATTTTTACTTTACAATTCTGTATTGGTTTCGGCATAGATTGACATGAATCCACCACAGGTGTACATGCGTTCCCAAACATGAACCCCCCCTCCCACCCCCTCTATGAGTTTTAAAAAGTGGCAAATGTTAACTTTTATCTTTTTTAAAAAAAATTATTTTATTAAGTATAGTTGATTTATTAATAAAATGTTGTATTAGTTTTTGGTACAACAGCATGATTTGGTTATAATATACATATTCTTTTTCATATTTTTCCCATTTTGGTTTATCTCAGGATACTGAATATAGAGCTCTGTGCTATAATGGGACCATGTTTATCTAACCTATATATACTAGTTTGCATCTGCTAATCCACAGCTCCCAATCTTTCCCTCCCACTACCCGTTGGCAAACACAAATTTGTTCTTTACGTCTGTGAGTCTGATTCTGTTTCATAGATATGTTCATTTGTATCATATTTTAGATCTCACATATAAGTAATATCATATGGTATTTGTCTTTCTCTAACTTCCTTCACTTAATATTATAATCTCTAGGTCCATCTGTGTTGCTGCAAGTGGCAATATTTCATTCTTTTTAAGGCTGAGTAATATTCCATTGTATATGTATACCACATCTTCTTTATCCTTTTATTGGTCAGTCCATAGTTAGCTTATTGGTTCATATGGGCTATTGTGAACAGTGCTGCTATGAACACAGGAGTGCACATATCTTTTTGAAATATAGTTTCGTCTGGTAATGCAGCAGTGGGGTTACTAGATTATACGACAACTCTATTTTCAGTTTTTTGAGGGATCCTCACTCTGTCTTCCCCACGGGCTGTGCCAACTTAATATTCCCATCAGCAGTGTGTGAGGGTTCCCTTTCTCCATGCCTTTCCCAGCATTTGTTCTTTGTAGACTTTTTAATGATGGCCCATCTGACCGGTGTGAGGTGATACCTCATTGTGGTTTTGATTTACATTTCTCTAATAATTAGCAATGTCGAGCATCTTTTCACATGCCTATTGGCCATCTCTACATCTTCTTTGGAGAAATGTCTATTTAGGTCTCAAAATCAGCTCTTAATGAGCACTTATTATATACTACAATTAATTCTCATAAAAATCCAAAGGGTTAAGAGCTGCTAACATCCCCACTAGTTGAGGAGGAAACAGATTGACAGATAGACAGATAGACAAACAGATAGACAGATTGAGTAGCTCGTTCAGAGTTCCTTAGCTAACAAAAGAGGCCAGGGAAGGGCTTGAACACAGACCTTCTGCTTTCAGAGCCCACCCTTTTTACTTTTGGACATTTGGCCTCTCTTCCCTCCACTATACCTAACATTCCTAAAACTATTATTATAAAGTACTGGGAAGACCCTTTATCAAGATAACTGAAATGTACTTACTGGTGTCTTGCACAGAATTGCCACAAAACACCTGAACTATTAGCAGCTCTGGTGGGCAGAGCAAGACTGACGGCTGTGTTCTTCTCACAGCAGTCCTTCTGTCGCGTGCACTGCCTGCTCAAGTCTGCATTGAGTAGTATTATTCGGGATGGAGAAGATGCCAAAAGACAGAAGAGAGTAAGTCAAGGACACACATCAAAAATATTGTGCATTTTTTACTCTACCAGAGAAAAACACCACTAAACCTAAAATAGATAAAAGAGTTAAAAAAAAAAAAAAACAAAGAAATTTAGCACCAGTGATGTGTTACATACTTTCTTATGTAAAACTCAATTCTCCTAAAAACTCTGGGTGATATAAGTATTATTGCCCTTTTGAAATGTGAGGGACCTGAAGTAAACTAATACAGAGACAGAATTCAAACCCAAGTTTTCTCTTGCGAAGGTCTTTGCTCTATGTCCTACTGTTCAGCTACTCTATGGCTATGACATGCTGACATAAAAACCAGTTCTGGAGTCAACCCAAATCCTTAGTATCCAAATCATAACACACACCCCGCCCCTGCTTATTCACTGTGTAATCTTGAGCAAGCGAGGGTCTCTCTCTGCCGCCTGACTCCTCTCTTTGTAAGATGGAAATGCTCACGACACAGAAGGAGCCGTTGCGGGGACCGAAGAGTGCCTCTGGGCACACTGTAAACAGGCTCGGCAAAATGCTGGGATAAAATCATTGGTCACGTTTTTATTATTAGGAACCACTGTGACAGTAGTTGGAACAAGGTAAATATGTTCATTTCCACATTCGAAATCAACATTGCACTGGAGTTCTTAGCCAGGGCCATAAAGCAAGAGGAAGAAAAAATCAAGTCGCGCCGTTTGGAAAGGAAGAAGTATAATGATGTTTACTCACAGATGATGTGGTAGCAAACTCAGAAGTAGGTTTGGGTGCATGCAGGATGCTTTGAGAATGTATACATCAATTATTATATTGCTGATATTTACTATTTACAAGTCCTTCTTTACTTGTAAGACTTTGAGTATATCAAGGGCACTTGGCTCAGTAAAACCTGGCACAGAGTAGGAGCTAACTCTATGTTTCACTCCTACAACTTATCCAACTATGTGTATTTAACTGAGACCATTCCAGATACTTGACTCTATGCTAGACTGTAAATTAAGAGAGGAACAAGATTAAAAACATTCTCTATCCTCATAAAGCTCAATTTTTCTCAGAAAGACAGGTATTAAATAAGTAAAAATGTAAATAAGTAAGACCATTATAGACCGTGATACATTTTATGATGGAAATAAAACAAATGAGATAAAGAGTAATCAGGGGAGACAACTTACACAGGGTGGCCAGGGAAAGCCTTTCTAAGTAGGTGGACTCTAAGCCAGCAACTGAAGGATGAGAAAGAAATAGCCATAGAGAGAGCTTGGAGAAGAGTATTCTGAGCAGAGACAAGAGCAAATGTCCTTGACAAATGCATGCGTTACAGATGAATTAATAGTATCCATTGGTTAATAGTGTTCCAATGATAATTTACTTTGCAATGTACATTACTATTTTCTGGATATTTCCCTTTCAGATGCTTCCCCCCATTTGCCAGGCATGTGAAAATATAAAATTTTCAAAGTGCATTTTCCTTCTTAAAAAAAACATGTTATGCACCTGTCATTTATTTGTACATATAAATTCGTAACCAGGCAAGCAGTCCATGGCAGTCCTATTAAACTGTATACATATGAGTTATGAATGAGTTTGTTTACTAGGTCCAAGAATTAAATATATCCCAAGGGCTAAGAAATTCTCAGCGAGTCTCTGCCAACTCCACAAAGTTATAGTCTTGTATAAATCCCACAAGGAGTGGAAAGGGATTATCTTATCATCCCTCTACATAGAGTAGATGTAAAGTAAGCAAATGCTGCTAAGGCAGAGAAGAAAATTGATCAAAATAACATTCACAGCTTCCCTGGCAACTCAGTGGTAAAGAATCTACCTGTCAGTGCAGGAGACGTGGGTTCGATCCCTGATCTGGGAAGATCTCACATGCCACAAAGCAGCTAAGCCCCTGTGCCACAACTATTGAGCCTGTGCTCTAGAGCCCAGAAGCCACAACTACTGAACCCACGTGCCACAGCCACAGAAGCCCCTGAGCCTACAGCCTGTGCTCTACAACAAGAAAAGCTTCTGCAAGGAGAAGCCAAGGCACTGCAACTAGAGACCAGCCTCAACTTGCTGCCACTACAGAAAAACCTGAGCAGCAAGAAAGACCCAGCACAGCCAAAAATTTTTTAAAAAATTAACACTCATGTTTTACAGATCCTTTTTTCCTTCATCAAAAGCTCAGAGAACTATATTAAAAATTAAAATATATAGGTCACCATGAGAATCTGAATAAATTTAAAAACTGAGTTTGTAAAGGTGAGACGTACTGGATAACACCTGTCTATCTATCTCTACCTGCTGTGATTGGTCACATGTCAATGTTTCAACTAGTCATGGATGTCAACTGAGCCTCGAGTCTATTCTGTATAAAACATCAGCTTTCCAGAGTAAACTAGAGAGAAAGAGAAACTCAATGATCATGAGATATGCCACAATTATACAATATAGTTTCAGAGAAAAGCTTGGAGGAAAACTGGAATAATAGGATCTCCCCTAGATATTACCCTCTGGTTTTGAATTCAGGCTGCAGGCCCATTTATGAGTTGTGTATTTGCATATTGACTATCTAAATCATTTCATTAAAAATCCACTTGTTAGGTGAAGCCATCTTTCCCATTTGAGTACAGGCTCCTATACAGATAGAATTTTAAGAGTGTCTCCCCCCTACCCACCCCCACACAAATCTGGTAATTTTTTTCAATTACCCTGCTTGTTGCAAAATCCACTATTAGAATGTAATTTCTTTCGATGAAAGTACTGATCCTTATTAATACAAAAATAACCCTAGTAAATGAGTTTTGGATCTTTTCTTTGAAAGCAATTTTGATGACAAGTAAATAGTATGAAAGCACTGAGCATATATGATGATGGAAAAGTGGCAAAAAGATACCAAATGATGAGCTTTAATCACCACGAATAAATTTCTCCAACCTCAAAATATTTTGTGACAAGTTTGGTCTCTAGGTGTTTGTTTAGGTTTTGGGCAATTTGGCAAACTTAATGTACAGGATAGAATGATTTAAAGCAAATACAGAAAACTTCCAAGTGACAATGGCTTAAAAGAGAAAGAAGTTTGTCTTTTATACAAAAAGAATTTTATACTCATGTTACTGTGGTAGCTGCTCAGAATCATCAATAACCTATCCTTGTATCTAAATTCACTGGATCCCAAAACAACTCTCAGAAATATTTACAGGAATAAAAAACATGTACTTAATGAGGTAAAGTTTCAAAATCTGGCTTCCAATCAACTAATGCATGAGTTTAGCAAGATTGCAGAGCATAATATATGAAAATAAACTGTATTTTATATACATTATTTTACAACCAGAAATTGAGAAAAAATATTTCAAATAGCATCAGAAATATGAAATACTTAGGGATAAATCTATAAAAAGATGTGAAAGAAACATACTGTAAATGACTGGATCACATGGCCTGAGTAGCAGAGAAACTTCTGGCATCTTATCACAGACCTATTGCCAAGCCCTCTCTTGCTCTAGATGTCTTGGAAAATGGAAGCTTCCTAAGTGATCCAATAAATGGATCAAAGCCATATTCTGTACTACAGTACATACTTCTTCCAAACTCCAGAGGCTGACAAAACACAGTGCTTATTTTCCTGTGGCACGAGGTGTGAGGTGCAATAGTATATTTATCTCGGAAGGAGATATCCCAGTATTTCCCAGTCCAGTGACTCCAGAGAATTCTACCAACGTAGCAAGCTTTTGACTCTCCGTGGAGCTTTCCTTCCACTTTCTAGTGCTATGCCATCATTCAGGATTCTTGCCACTTCTTGCTCTCCAGGTTCAATTGGCATAATGTCATCAATATAGCAGACCCATGATGTTCCATGAAATATCAAGATGATTTGATACAGCATGCAGACACATGACCGAGAACAAGAAACTCAACATAGATCTGGGTCAAGGCAATAAGTTTACTATATAAACTGCTTTTGATCCTTTCTACTGATGGAAATTAAGCAAATAAATAGTTGGATACTGAATACCATTGGCTACATTGATGTGCTCCAATAAACCTACCATATTTGGCATGGAATTTGCAACTGGGGCTACCACCTGTTTATAATATTCCAATAATATCCCCCATTAGCCATATGTTTTTTTTTTACAGGAGAAAGAATTAAACCTTGAGATGATGGGGAGCACCATTCCTACATCCTTTCAGTCTTAGAGTGCTACTCATCTCTTCAGTGTCTCTTGGATGGTAATGCTTCTGACTTACTATCTTTGCCAAGTGGGGGAGTGACAGTTTCAGGGACTTTCACTTGGCTTTTACTAGCATCACACAGTCCTTACTTTGCAAATCTTATGGTCAAATGTAAAATTACTGTTTGTGCCAAGAATATTTATTCCAATTTTACATTCAGGACAGAGAAACTTACCACAAGATAGATCTGCGGATTCATGAGATAAACTGTGAGACGGACATGGGCCAGGACTCCATTTACCAACTAGCCTGCATAAATTTTACTTTATTCTTGGCCCTTGAAAAGTGTGACCATTCTACATGCTCCAGTGGGGAGTTACCCTGGAAAAACATATCACAGATCTTTTTTGGGCAATGACTAGAAAAAGATATGCTTGTGATAACATTACAGGGTACTTCCTCAAGGGCATACACCTTCTGTTTCAATCTGCTGGCTCTGGGTCTGTGAATTGTCTTAGCTCTAGAAAATGAATGAAAAATTGTGATTTTCTGTTATATTAGCTGAGATCAGCTCACTACTCACCAACTCTCACTTTTAAAATTGTTTTGTTGTTGTTGTACAAATCAATTAGATTTTCATTCCATGATCCCTGTATTTTGATCCTAGAAACATCACCTAGCTGTCACCCTAGATTCCTATGGATGAAGGCATCCTGATGGCCATTCCACTCTTTCTGTCCATTACTATGATGACCAACGACTTATTGTCTAAACCAGGATGTTGAGAGTGAAAGTTGGCACTATCATTTATAACAATACTGGGACAACAAGAGAAAATTGTCCTGACCAAACTATGGTGTATGTTGCCTTACTCATTTTGGTCATTGGTTCCATCTTGCCTCCAAAGATTCAGGGCTGCCACCTGGCTTCTGCCATTTCTTAATCCTTTCATTCTCCTGAATTCCAAAGATTACGTTTGCCGTGCAGCATCTCATACTGTCAACCCCAGCCCATGTGAGACAGAAACCATCATACTTTTCAAGATACTATCCAGTCCCATCACTTCATGGGAAATAGATGGGGAAACAGTGGAAACAGTGTCAGACTTTATTTTGGGGGGCTCCAAAATCACTGCAGATGGTGACTGCAGCCATGAAATTAAAAGACGCTTACTCCTTGGAAGAAAAGTTATGACCAACCTAGATAGCATATTCAAAAGCAGAGATATTACTTTGCTGACTAAGGTCCGTCTAGTCAAAGCTATGGTTTTTCCTGTGGTCATGTATGGATGTGAGAGTTGGACTGTGAAGAAGGCTGAGCACCGAAGAATTGATGCTTTTGAACTATGGTGTTGGAAAAGACTCTTGAGAGTCTCTTGGACTGCAAGGAGATCCAACCAGTCCATTCTGAAGGAGATCAGCCCTGGGATTTCTTTGGAAGGAATGATGCTAAAGCTGAAACTCCAGTACTTTGGCCACCTCATGAGAAGAGTTGACTCATTGGAAAAGACTCTGATGCTGGGAGGGATTGGGGGCAGGAGGAGAAGGGGATGACAAAGGATAAGATGGCTGGATGGCATCACTGACTCGATGGACGTGGGTCTGAGTGAACTCCAGGAGTTGGTGATGGACAAGGAGGCCTGGCGTGCTGCGATTCATGGGGTCGCAAAGAGTCGGACATGACTGAGCGACTGAACTGAACTGAACTGAATGACTCCTTTAAGTACATCTTGTTGCTTTACAAAAGAAGCATCCTTTAGGACCTCTCATGAACTGTTAGGTGGTGGGTCCTTCAAAACTTCTCACATCCTTGAGCCTCTGAATGCTTTCCCAGTCTCATGCCAAGGAAATTCTAGCAACACCTCTTCATTTACTATAAGCTATTGCTCTAGCCAAACTTCAAAGAGCCATCTCAGCAAGAAGACCAGGAGGACAAGGTCCTGTTGTCTTTTGCCAAAGCACTGAATCCCAAGTTATAGATGAGTGTCCCCATATCAGTAAATTACCCCTTCTGGCCTTGTATTTCAAGCTCCTCCCCCATGCTCTAAAAACCTAGTCCCTCACATATTCTCCTAGTTAAAGCCTGTATATGTGATCCACATTATTCAATTCCCTTGACACAGACACTATTTCTTCCTGGAGCAGAGTACTTCTTCATTCAACCTGTGCTGAAATATGACCCTAGTTTTCTGCCTGGGTATGGAGTGGGGGTGTGTGTGTTAATAATCAGCAAGATTTTATAAGATACTTGCTATAGTTGAGATCATTGCTTGGTCTCCAGGTACAAGAAGGCCTTTCTCCTAACAAGTGATGCATGTGTGCATGCTAAGTCGCTTCAGTCATGTCTGACTCTTTGCGACCCTATGGACTGTAGCCCAGCAGGCTCCTCTGGGCATTGGATTCTCCAGGTAAGAACACTGGAGTGGGCTACCATGACCCCTCCAGGGGATCTCCCCTGACCCAGGGATTCAACTCTCATCTCTTATGTCTCCTGCTTTGGCAGGGAGGTTCTTTACCACTAGTGTCACCTGGGAAGCCCTAGCAAGTGTCTGCTTTTGCCAGCTTAGAGAGTTTAGAGGAATTTAGGTGTCACAGACTCTCAAGCTCACCTATCTAAATTCCAGGTCTCAGGACCTTATCCTTTTTGTATCAAAGCTCGTTCATTTACAGAGGAAATCTGTCAAGTGTGCATAGCATCCTTTGCATCATCTCTGCCATTAAAATCAGATCCAGAGCCTGATTTTCAGCACAGTCTACCCTGTGGCTGCAGGAGCTGAGCATTTTCTTCCAATCTATTCTAGAAGCTGGTTAAGCCACATTCTGAGTATTTCCTCTTTCTCAGCACACAGTCATGATAGAGATAGAGTCATGCTCTATCTCTGAGAAAAGTTTGGAGGAAGATTTACAGTATATACTTGTAGGGACAGTATATACTTGCAGGGTATTTCTCAAGGGACCCATCCTCCTTTTCAATCAAAGGTCTTTGAGTTTTTGAACTGGCTTAGGTTTGCAAGTTAGATGGAAGGTCTTGACTCTCCATTGTGGTGACTCATGTCAACTCTCTGGCCACAAGACCTGGATTACTTTTTTCTGTTATGATGATCAAGTAACACTTCAGTAGAATGTCTACCAATTTCATTTCTGTGGGTGGTGGCCAAGCATTTTGGTTAGCCCTTGAAGCATCCCCTGAGGTATCGAAGATGACATAATGAGGACGGGTCCAGGGAGTTAGTGTACAGGTCACTGATGATAAATCCACTGCACCCTTACCCTCTGAAACCTTTAAATTCCATCCTCTGTATTACTGGGGAAAGTTCTACATCCTCATCTCAAAGAATGCATGCTTCCATTGAACCCAAGTTCTGTCAACCAACCAAGTAAACTGTTGGAACCATGCCTGTATGTACAAAGTAATGCATTTTACTTCCACAATCTCTGGAAAGGGTACCTCATTCAATTTATTTGACTTAATTCAGTTATATAAGAAACAATATATCATAAGGAACTGGTTAAACAGATACTTAAAGAGACCGAAAAGGCAAAAGGAAAACAATAACACAGAAATAATGACAAGGGAAGAAGCCAGCATTCCAGGGACAGGGGGAGACAAAGGAAGGAGATTGGATTTACTAAAATTTAGAGGCTTGGGCAGCCTTCATAGAGCAAGAACTTAGGCCTTTGAGGAAGGATGCTAGAAGCCAGTATGTTTGAGAGGGTGATGTTGACAAGCACAAACACAAACCGAGGAGTTGGTGGTTTCTCCTCTAGGCTTTCAGTCTCCCTCTAGTGTTCCCTTTTGGAAAAACCTAACAGGGAGCCAGCTGCTAAAACAGAAATATGGCTCACAGAGCATCATAAAGCATTATAGAGAAAAGCAGATTGGAGCTGGGAAACAAAAGCTAAATAATCAGCATGGTACTTCTTAGAGTATCACCCTGGCAACTGGCTCAGTGTGGCCATATATGAGTTGCCCAGTGCTGTGAACAGGACCCAGTCTCCTCCGTAAGACTCACACTTGTGACTGTTCCTGTACCATTGAGACACGCAATGTGCTACAACCTCAGCACATGCTAGAGTCTCAGTTCGCACCATACCTCATCCTAACCTGACCCTAGATGAAAGTCTTAGTGATTCTGATGCTACTGCCAGCAGGAGTTAATGCCACCTCCACTTATTATCAGTAATACAGTCCCTATTGGGATCAAATTGCTGTTGTTTAGTCACTAAACAACTGTCTGAGTCTTTTGCGACCCCATGGACTATAGCCCACCAGGCTCCTCTGTCCATGGGATTTCCCAGGCAAGAACACTAGAGTGGGTTGTCATTTCTTCCTTCAGGGGATCTTCTTGACTCAGTAACTGAACCCGTGTCTTCTGCTTGGCAGGTAAAGTGGATTCTTTACCACTGAGCCACCTGGGAAACCCATTGGCATAAGGCTGGAGAGAAAACTCCAAAACCATGTTCCGAGGGTCTGCTTTCAAGGATTGTCCCTGGATGCAGCAGTCCTAGCCGAGTTCTCCAGGACAAACACCTATATGTTGCTACCTTTACTCAAAAATACAAGATCAAGAGCAAAGTAAAGGGAGAAAGAGGTAGGGGGAGGGAGCACAAGGTATATTACTGAGCAGCCTTCCATCTAGTTTCAAACAAACTCATTGCTTGATCTTGTGGGATCCTAAGAGTCTATGAACTACTGCATCTTAAGGTAGTCTGTGAGATGGAAGGAGTGAGGATTGATCATTTTTCTGCTGGTTTCCATGTCTCTTTGTTCTAAGATTTGCTCTCTGTGATTCTCTTTAAGATTCCCTTCCTTGCAATTCTGATTTGAATGCATGTGTG
This sequence comes from Oryx dammah, assembly GCF_014754425.2. NCBI lineage: Eukaryota > Metazoa > Chordata > Mammalia > Artiodactyla > Bovidae > Oryx > Oryx dammah. Next base: position 71,040,854 of record NW_024070213.1, read on the forward strand.
CTGAGCCTGTCCTGAGACATCTCATGCCTTAGGAGCAGCAGGGGGACCCTATGTCAGGAGGGAAATTCACATGTCTTGGACAAGTGACAAGGCACTGTCTAGTTGGAGTAAACCATAGCTCATTCTGGATAGGTCATCATAGGAGCACAAGGAGGGAAAATAGTGAAAAAGGACCCTGATGAGGCTGAAAAGATCCTAGTGATATCTGTTACAAACATCATTTATAACAGCAAAAAAATGAGAAGCAACCCAAAGGCTATCCATAGGAGAATGACTGCACAAAATGCATATAATATTATGAAGCTATAAAAAATTAGAAAGTATCTTATGTAGTGTTATGGAAAATTTATAACACATATGATTCAGTGAATCAGAAGGGTCAGGGTGAGTATTTATAATATGCAACCTTTTGTCAAAAAATAGGAAAATGAAACCATACCTATTAGTACACATAAAGACAATCCATAATGATACATGCGGAACTAAGAACATTATTCACCTGTAGATACCATGGTAAGAGCTGAGCATATGGGTACAAGTATGGGAGGTTGCAGCCACAAAGTTAAAAGATGCTTGCTCCTTGGAAGAAAAGTTCTGACAAACCTAGGCAATATATTAAGAAATAGAGACATTGCTTTGTGGACAAAAGTTCATATAGTCAAAGCTATGGTTTTTCCAGTAACAGATGAGAAAGACCATAAAGAAGGCTGAGTGCCAAAGAATTGATACTTTTGAATTGTGGTGCTGGAGAAGACTGTTGAGAGTCCCTTGGATAGCAAGGAGATCAAACCAGTCAATCCTTAAAGGAAATCGACCCTGAATATTCATTGGAAGGACTGGCACAGAAGCTCCAATACTTTGGCCACCTGACATGAAGAGCTGACTCATTGGAAAAGACTCTTCTGCAAGTAAAGATTGAGGGCAAAAGGAGAAGGGGGTGACAGAGGATGAGATGGCTGGATGGCATCACTGACTCCATGGACATGAGTTTGAGAAAACTGCAGGAGACAGTGAAGGACAGGAAAGCCTGGAGTGCTGCAGTTCATGGGGTCCCCAAAGTGTTGGACATGACTTAGCAACTGAAAAACAACAACAATAGGAGATTGGGTTTCCACTATAAAATGTGTTGTACTTTGGGGCTTTTGAGTCATGAGAATAAGCTAAGCATTCAGTGAAGAAGCTGGGGTAGAGAGAATCATAAAGGGACATCTAGAAAAACAAAATGTTAGGAAATACAACTTCTCACTTTGAAATAGACAAAAAATGACAATGATAAAAATTGTGAAGCTTTAAAAAACTGCAGACCTTGTTCTTTAAAAGTTTAATTAGATAGTCTTGCAAGACTAATACATGAAAAGAGGGAATATGAAAATAAAATAGAGAATGAAAAAAGGGGTGAAAATGCAAACACAATAATACAACCAAGTATCCACTAGCCAGTTTATTAGGGTGGGAGGGATGTGGGAGGGGGGTTTCAGGATTGAAGGGGACACATGTATACTTATGGCCGATTCATGTTGATATATGGCAAAAACCATTACAATATTGTAAAGTAATTATCTTCCAATTAAAGTAATTTAAAAAGAAAAGTTTAATGAAATGGAAAAATTCAAAGAAAAGTAAGATGTTGACATTAAAAGGTGAGAATCAGAAGAAAGCAGGAAGAATTTTAAAAATCAAAATGGTAGTCAAAGATGTCCACTTCACCCCATCCCATCTTTTAAATGCTACTTTCCAAACACAAGCAAAATCTGACTACTAGACAATCCAAGCCACCATTATTTCTCAACTGGACTTTTTGAAACTGGTCTCCCTGTTTCCACTCCTGGCTTGCCGCCATCTATTCTCCATACTAGCAAGAGTGTTTTTTTGTTTTGTTTTATAATGCAAGACACTTGCTCATTTCTTTCAGATATCTGCTCAAATATCCCTTGATAAAAGAGGACTTCATCTTTTTCTTCAGCCCTATCTCTCTTTATCCCTTATTATGTATTACTTTGTTTTACTTGCTACCACCAGATATAGTATGTATTGCTTTTTTTATGCTTTATTGTCTGTCTTCCCAGTCCAGAATTAAATTTCATGAGAGCAGGGATTTTGTTCTGTCACTACTGTTTTCTCTGTACTTCAGAGTGGCTGGCACAGAATACATATTCAAATATTTACTGAGGAATGTCATTTATATAACTACATGAAAATAATACTGTATATTGCACAGTACTTATATATATAAACCTAAAGACATGCATATGAATGATAGCCACCAAATTCTAGAGAATGTAATCAATACATGAGGTAATGTTTCATTTCTCATGTTGAACGATAGGTACATAGGTATTTATTATATTATTTTCCTTACCTTTTTGGTACCTGGTCAGTCAGTATATTAATAGTCAAGTATAAATTCAAGACCCTGACCAACTGGATTTGAAGTCTGTCTTTGCCATTTAGAAACTGTGTGGCTTGAGAAGTTTTGCTTAACTTCTCTGGATTTCAGTGTCTTTCTCTGTATCATGATGATAATAACACCCATCTTATCAGTGCATATATGAAAAGTGATTGCATATAATCAAAGTGACATAAGACACGTCCCTATTCCCTGCTACTGAGTTCAAATACAACAGAGGATTCTACTCTAAAGCAACAAAATAAAAACAGTCCCTCTTGGCATTATCTGGAGAAGGAAATGATAACCCACTCCAGTATTCTTGCCTGGAGAATCCCATGGACAGAGAAGCCTGGTAGGCTACAAGTCCAGGGGGTCGCAAAGAGTTGGACACGACTGAGCGACTTCACTTTCTTTCTTGGCATTATCATTCTTGTATCTTAACGAGCACAGAAGAGAGAAAAGAAACATATCTATGTTTTAATTTTGACCATGCCATTGCCTAGTTATGTGACCTTCAGCAAGTTATTTTCCCTTTACTATCCTTACTTACTTCTCCTGAAAAATGGGAATAATAAGTTACACTTTTATCAACATTGCACAAATGTCCACTGTATTCAAACGTATGAGTCATGTCTAACATAGACATTAGGTTACATAGTCTAGGTTAACATTAACAATAGGTTAGCTATTACTGCTGTTGCCTAGAACAGTGACGAGCAGTGTAGAACAGAGGTAACAAACACATAGATCTTATTCTTAAAGAGCTTATATCCTGGTAGTGGACAGTCTGACACCTAGACAAATTATAATGCAATGTGCAAAGTTCAACACTAGAAATAGCATAGAGAAAGGACTGGTTAAAGTATGACAGAGCCCAGTGAGGTTCCCCAATGACAAAACTCACTGGAAGCCTCCGTCTAAGCGCCAGAGGAAGCTGTCCATGGGGGATACTACATACTTTTGACGTCTGTGCTCTCCTTTGTGTCTCCAGTGGCCTCCACTGATGAAGCTAAGAACTGTGCCAGCTGACAAGGGAGAAATGGCCCAGTATCATAAGCTTGGCAGTGAAGGGTGAATGTGGAGTGGAGAGGCAATAGATTGATAATAGTATAAACAAATGAATCCATAATTGTGTTAAGTGTAAATAAATCAAATGATTTAATTAAAAGACAAAAACTTTGAGATAATTAAAACTAGGTGCTATATAAGTAACAGATTTAGAAAATAAAAACATGGATGGTATGAAAAAAGTTTCTGTTTCAATTACTAGAAATAAAGAAGAATGATAAGTTCAATTTGTAAGAAATTTATAGCAAATAAAAAATTGTATGCATCTAATAACTTAGACTTAAGATGCTGGAAGTAGAAATTGATAGTTACAAAGTGAAATATACAAATCCACAATCATATTGAGAAATCATACCATATAGTTTTCACTAGCTGACTAAATAAGTAGATAAAAATCACTGAGGATATAGAAGATTTGTGGGATTATTACAATGATAGACACATAGATCAATGGAAACATAAAAAGAAACTGCACACAGAACTACACATATATGGGTGCTTGATTTATAACAGAAGTAACATTGGAGTATAATAAGGGAAAAGATCTTTTCAAAAAGCATAATTAGGACAAAGAAAAGCTCTTAAAGGAAAAATTTGATATAGTGGGCTAATATTAAAATTATGAACTTCTGTTCACCAAAAGACACTAGGAAGATATTGAAGACAAGGAGACAAGGTACAGGGTGGGAGAAGTCATTTACATAACATTTATATTATAGATACTAACAAAAAGATTATTTACAAACCATGATGAAAGACAACTCAAAAAAAAGTAGGGGCAAAATCTTAACCAGGCATTTTGCATAAGAGGAAATGCCCAAATGGCTGATAGGTGTTCAATCTTACTAGTGATCAGGGATGCAAGATTTAAACTATAATGAGATCTACACCCACTGGAATAGCTGAAGTCTGATAATAACCAAGAGTTGGTGAGAAAGTGCTACAAAAGCAACTCTTATCCACTGTTGGTTAGAGTGTGCTGTGTTCTGTACTTAGTCACTCAGTCATGTCCAGCACTTTGTGACCCTATGAACCGTAGCCTACCAGACTCCTCTGTCCATAGAGATTCTCCAGGCAAGAATACTGGAGTGGGTTGCCATGACGTCCTCCAGGGGATCTTCCCAACCCAGGGATCAAACCCAGGTCTCCCGCATTCCAGGTGGATTCTTCACCATCTGAGCCATCAGGGAAGTCCAAGAGTGTAAATTGATGTAAATACTTTGGAAAACAGACATTATGTAGCAGGAACAAAGATATATATGTTGTATGACCCAGCAATTCTTTTCCTAAGCATATACTGTACAGAAATGCAGGCTTAGACATGGATAAGAATTTTAATCACTCCACTTAGGGTAACAACCAAATAGTGAAAACAAACCAAATGTTCAAATGATAAAGTTGATTAAAATAGAAGATGTGGTATGTTTATTCAAATGAATATTATACAGCAACAGAAATGAACTAACTACAACTCACATTTACAATGAGGTCGTTTTTAAAATAATTTTTAAAATGTGATAAGTATGAGGAATTCCCTGATGGTCCAATGGTTAGGACTCAGTGCTTTTACTGCTGAGGCTTAGCTTTGATTCCTGGTCAGGGAATGAAATTCCTGCAACACGCATGACGTGGCCAAATCAGTTCTAATGAGGTGGGTGAACCTAGAGCCTATTACACACAGTCGAGTGTCAGAAAGAGAAAGACGAATATCATATATTGATGCATATATAGGGAATCTAGAAAGATGGTACCATTAATCCTACCTGCAGGACAGCAAAGGAAACACAGAGAAAGAACAGACTTTTGGACTCAGTGAGAGAAGGAAAGGGTGGGATGATTTGAGAGAAAAGCTTTGAGACATATATATTACCACATGTAAAACATAGAGCCGGGGGAGTTTGATGTGTGATGAAGAGAACCTAAAGCTGGTGCTCTGTAACAACCTGGAGGGGTGGGTGGGGAGGGAGATGGGCGGGGGGTGCAGGAGAGAGGGGACACAAGTATGCCTATGACTGATTCATACTGACGTATGACAAAAATCATCATAATATCGGAAAGTAATTATCCTCAATTAAAATATTTTTTAAAAAAAGAATTAAAATACTCTGAATAATAATAATATGTAAGTAAAAGAAGCCTTTTACTTACTTTTTAAAAGTAAAAAGTAAAAACAATTGTATATAAAGTTCAAAATCAGACTAAACTGTAATATTTAACAGGCACACCTATGTGGTTAAAATTATATATGTATATATATTTATACATACAACCTGAATCAACACTAAATATTCATTGGAAGGACTGATGCTGAAGCTCCAACACTTTGGCCACCTGATGCAAAGAGCCGACTCATTGGAAAAGACCCTGATGTTGGGAAAGACTGAAGGCAGGAGGAGAAGGGGCTGACAGAGGACGAGATGGCTGGATGGCATCACCGACTTGATGGACATGAGTTTGAGCAAGCTCCAGGAGATGGTGAAGGACAGGGAAGCCTGGCGTGCTGCAGTCCATGGGGTCGCAAAGAGTTGGACGTGACTGAGAGACTGAACGACAATAACGATGTACGCGCACACGCACACACACGCACCCGTGAGAAAACAAGACAGTGCCAACTATAAAATTCAAGCGAATGGCTGCCTTCTGGGAGAGAGGGGTTGTGATTTGATAAAGCATAGAGGGATTTCTGGGGTAAACAGCAATGCTCTACTTCTCTATCTTGGTTTCAGTTAAATGAGTATTTGCTTTTTTAATAATTCATTTAGTGGAACAGACGTGTTTTTGCATTTTTCAAAGTTTCTGTGCTATTTCATAAAGTGGATTCAAATGCAAAAAGAGAGAAACAAAAACAATCCTAACATGTGTGCTAGATATTCCCTGTTTGCTCCGTTTTAATTCTCATAATAATATTATGAGAACGTTATTCTGGTTTTATCATTTTTATGTTAGGGGTATGCACTATTATTTAGTCATCTTTGTCTTTTACAATCTAGCACTATATTTGGCACATGACAATACCCTATATATCTGTTATTAGTCGGAAGCTCAGAGAGGTGAAATGTTATATTTTCAAGGCAGTGTAAAACACAAGGAGCAGATGCTACAAACCCAGTTTTCTGGGTCCAAGTTCTGTCACATCCACCTCTCCACATTTCTGCTATGACAGAGAGAAGTGCTCTCTGATTATGATCACCTAACTGCGAGAAAAACATCTACTTCTGCTTTATTGACTATGCCAAAGCCTTCACTGTGGAAAATTCTTAAAGACATGGGTATACCAGACCACCTGACCTGCCACTTGAGAAACCTGTATGCAGGTCAGGAAGCAACAGTTAGAACTGGACATGGAACAACAGACTGGTTCCAAATAGGAAAAGGAGTACGTCAAGGCTATATATGGTCACCCTGCTTATTTAACTTCTATGCAGAGTACATCATGAGAAACACTGGGCTGGAAGAAGCACAAGCTGGAATCAAGATTCCTGAGAGAAATATCAATAACCTCAGATATGCAGATGACACCACCCTTATGGCAGAAAGTGAAGAGGAACTAAAAAGCCTCTTGAGGAAAGTGAAAGAGGAGAGTGAAAAAGTTGGCTTCAAACTCAACATTCAGAAAATGAAGATCATGGCATCTGGTCCCATCACTTCATGGCAAATAGATGGGGAAACAGTGTCAGACTTTATTTCTTGGGGCCCCCAAATCACTGCAGATTGTGCTTGCAGCCATGATATTAAAAGACGCCTACTCCTTGGAAGGAAAGTTACGACCAACCTAGATAGCATATTGAAAAGCAGAGACATTACTTTGCCAACAAAGGTCCGTCTAATCAAAGCTATGGTTTTTCCAGTGGTCATGTATGGATGTGAGAGTTGGACTGTGAAGAAAGCTGAGCACCGAAGAGTTGATGCTTTTGAAGTGTGGTGTTGGAGAAGACTCTTGAGAGTTCCTTGGACTGCAAGGAGATCCAACCAGTCCATTCTGAAGGAGATCAGCCCTGGGATTTCTTTGGAAGGAATGATGCTAAAGCTGAAACTCCAATGCTTTGGCCACCTCATGCGAAGAGTTGACTCATGGAAAAGACTCTGATGCTGGGAGGGATTGGGGGCAGGAGGAGAAGGGGACGACATAGGATGAGATGGCTGGATGGCATCAGTGACTCGATGGACATGAGTTTGGGTGAACTCCGGGAGCTAGTGATGGACAGGGAGGCCTGGTGTGCTTTGATTCATGGGGTTGAAAAGAGTTGGACACGACCTAGCGACTGAACTGAACTGCCCACACAACTATAGAAAAACCTATTTGGGGTTGCAAAGAGTCAGACACGACTGAGCAACTGAACTGAACTGAACTGAACCACGGACTGCAAATAGATTGCAAGATTAGAAGAATCCAGAAAGTTGGGGGAAATAAACCTTACCCACACAGACTCTACTCCTGGTAGGACAAAATGGGAACTGTGGACCTTTTCACTCAGTTCAGTTGCTCAGTTGTGTCTGACTGTTTGCAACTCCATGGACTGCAGCATGCCAGGCCTCCCTGTCCATCACCAACTCCCGGAGCTTGCTCACACTCATGTCCATTGAGTCAGTGATGTCATCCAACCATCTCACCCTCTGTCATCTCCTTCTCCTCCTTCACTCAATCTTTCCCAGCATCAGGGTCTTTTCCAATGAGTCGGCTCTTTGCAGCAGGTAGCCAAAGTACTGGAGTTTCAGCTTCAGTATCAGTCCTTCCAATGGATATTCAGGACTGACTTCATTTAGGATGGACTGGTTGGATTCTCTTTCAGTCCAAGGGACGCTCAAGAGTCTTCACTAACACCACAGTTGAAAAGCATCAATCATTCGGTGCTCAGGTTTCTTTATAGTTCAACTCTCACATCCATACGTGACTACTGGAAAACCATAGCTTTGACTAGATGGACTTTTGTTGGCAAAGTAATGTCTATGCTTTTTAATATGCTGTCTAGATTGGTCATAACTTTTCTTCCAAGGAGTAAGTGTCTTTTAATTTCATAGCTGCAGTCACCATCTGCAGTGATTTTGGAGCCCCAACATTAAAGTCTGCCACTGTTTCTATTAAAAGACGCTTACTCTAGGCAACAATTTTGACTTCTTGTGATCCACACAGTCAAAGGCATTACTGACTAGATAACCAGGTTTTTATAAAAGTAGATGTCTCAGAGACAGACAGGTGGAAGAGATGGAAAGGTGTGGGGAAAGGGTGTGGTGTTCCATGCCCTCCCCAGATAGGCCACCCCCCCAAATCTCCACGTATTCACCAGCTCAGAAGCTCTCCAAACTGCATTCTTCTGGGTTTTTAGGGAGGCTTTATTACCTCGGGCTGAATGATTAATTCACTGGGCATGGGTGATTGATGCAACCTCCACCCCCTCTTCTTTCCTGGAGGTTAAGGAAGGGGTGGGATTGAAAGTTCCGATCCTCTAATCACACAATAGACTGCGCAGGCAACCAACTCCCATTCTTAGGTGCTTTCCAGGAGTCAGCTCATTAACATGACAAGAGACACCTTGATTGCACTCAGCACTTAGGAAATTCCAACAGTTTTAGGAGCTCTCTGCCAGAAAGGGAAGACCACATATATATTTTTTATTTACAAATCATAGTATCACACATATGAGAAATGGAACTGTTGGCATTGTTCAGTCGCTAAGTCGTGTCTGACTCTTTGTGACCCCATGAACTGCAGCACACCAGGCTTCCCTGTCCTTCACTATCTCCCACAGTGTGCTCAAACTCATGTCCATTGAGTCAGTGATATCATCCAACCATCTCATCCTCTGTAGTCCCCTTCTTCTCCTGCCTTCAATCTTCCCTAGCATCAGTCTTTTCCAATGAGTCAGCTCTTCGCATCAGGTAGCCAAAGTATTGGAGATTCAGCATCAGTCCTTCCAATGAACATTCAGGACTGATTTCCTTTAGGACTGACTGGTGGGATCGCCTTGCAGTCCAAGGGACTCTCAAGAGTCTTCTCCAGCACCACAGTTCAAAAGCATCAATTCTCTGGGGTTCAGCCTTCTTTATGGTCCAACTCTCATATCTGTAAACGACTACTGGGAAAACTTTAGCTTTGACTATAGGGATCTTTGTCAGCAAAGTGATGTCTCTGCTTTTTATTACAATGTCTAGGTTTGTTATGGGTTTCCCTGGTGGCTCAGAGGTTAAAGCGCCTGCCTCCAATGCGGGAGACCCGGGTTCGATCCCTGGGTCGGGAAGATCCCCTGGAGGAGGAAATGGTAACCCACTCCAGTATTCTTGCCTGGAAAATCCCATGGACAGAGAAGCCTAGTAGGCTACAGCCCATAGCTTTCCTCCCAAGGAGCAAGTATCTTTTAATTTCATGGCTGTGGTCACTGTCCACAGTGATTTATTTCTTGCCATGTTAGTAAACAAGGATGTCACAGTCACCAGCAATTGCAGCCACCGTGGATGATGAGCCAATGAGCCCTGAGGGAAATCAGAAAGGAAAGAATTCCTGCCATCTAGTAGCCATCTGACTGCAGTCACTCCCTGCAGCCACTCCGAACGATGAGCCCCGAGGAACTCAGGATGTGAAAACACAGGATACTGGCCAGTGAAGGTGTTAGTTGCTCAGTCAGGTCAGATTCTTTGTGACCTCGTGGATTGTAGCCCACCAGCCTCCTCTGTCTATGGGTTCTCTAGGCCAGAATATTGGAGTGGGTAGCCATTCTCTTCTCCAGGGGATCTTCCTGACTCAGGCGTCAAGGGCAGGTCTCCTGCATTGCAGGTGAGGCGAATTCTTTACTGACTGAGCCCGCAGGGAAGCCCCCAGATAGCTGAGGTGCAAATCAAAGGAAAGATTTCAGTGAGCCCAGACTCTTACATCTTTCATACACAGAGAAGCACTACATTTCTGAACTTGAGATATCTGCTTTCTTTAACAGTAATCTTTTGTTGTTCCTTACTACCTGCCCTTTGTTGCAGAACTCCTATATATTCTAGCTCCTTCCCTCACCTCCTCAGAGCAGTTTCTCTGAGCTATCTGAAATGCTGTCTCCCAGGCTGCAGTCCTCATTTTGGCCCCAATAAAACTTAACTGGTAACTATCATGTAGTGTAAAATTTTTTTAACCCATGCCTATGTGTGTATATACAGTCACATTTATAAAATATATCAAATATACTGTATATATCAAACTTTTGACCCACAGTTGGTTGGTCAGAGGATGCAAATCCGTGGATATGCACCAACTGCATCTACAAGTTTGCTTGCACTGAGTTGTGATATACAGTACTTTTCTTAACATGTGACATGGTAAAAAAGTATGTTTGAAAATCCCTCCTTTGGGTGATATTTTTATTCTATACTGCATAAGATTCTTGTCAAAAGCCCATAGTTCTAAGTGTTCACTTTTGTGGAGTTCAGATTGTAAAAAAGAAGTATTGGGGTTGATTGGTCTGTCATAGCACATGTCCTATTTCATTTGAATCAGTAAGTTGATAGTGGCCCAGAAGCAAAACCAGAAAATTCTGTGATGTCATTAAGCTCAAGCAAAGAACAATTATTCTTAACTGTTATTTTAACCCGGTTCAAAAGCAACAAAGTGACGCACAGCTGAGAGCAAGATCTGTGCCAACCCATACTGAAGACTAATCCTCTAACGGATTCTGACACCACCAGACTCCAGAACCACTCAGGTCACTGACTTTCAGTTAGATGTTGATCAAAAAGACTGATGAGGAAGCAAAAACTTCTTTGCCATGTTTTCTAAATATTTCTCCTTATTTATAAGAACCCCTTTTGTGTTTTCGGTTCACCCTTGCCCCTGTGAATGAAAAATGTTGCCAGCCATATAAGCAAACTAAGGATGCTATGGCCATTAAGCCATCAGCCACTACAGCCTGAGGGGAGTCAGGATGGGAAAAGAGAGGATTCTGGCCAGAGACAGCTAAGGTGCATATCAAAGGAATGATTTCAATGACCCCTGCTCACGCATCTTCACAGAAAAAATGCTAAATTCATCAACGTGAGATGTCTAGTTTTCTTTAACAGTAATCTTTTGAAGTTCTAGACTACCTGGCCTTTGATGCAAAATTTCTATATATCCTAACTCCTTGCCTACCTCTTGGGAGCAGTGTCTCTGAGCAGAGAGGTTTTCTCTTGGGCTTGAGGTCCTCAGAAAGTCTGCTGAATAAGACATAATTCTCAATTTTTTTAGGTGCATTTTTTTAGTTGACATCCCCCAGCGGTTGGTTTCATTTCATATATGAAACAGATTTTAAAGTCAACTTGACTCTGAATATTTATATTTTTAGCAGAATCATTTATATACTGAGTCTATAAAAAACTCTTTAATATTATTAAAGCAAATTGAAAGAGATCCAGGAGTATAGAGGTAAATTTGCCCTGAAAAACTCTCTGTAAATAAAAGGTTTGTAAATTGATTATTTTTCCATTGTTTCATTGCTTACGAGCCCCTGACATTTTAACTTCATGCTTCTCAACCAGCCGTTTGTTTTCTTCAAGAAGCTAATGATAAAGGAATTCTGATATGACTAATCACTCTTTAAGCTATTTGACACAAATGAATTTTCTTTTATCGTGACTGCTAAAAATGAAGCCAAAACTATATTCAGTTACTGCACTGTGGTCAGAACTGCTTGTCTCTTCGCCCAAAGCTTTATACAAGTGCAGAAGTATAGGAGTATGTTATGAAGAAGATTTGTGAAGTGATTTGGTAGAGATCAACAGGAATAAAGACTAAGTTCTGCTTGTGAACATAATAAGCTAAGTACCTTTTGTATTTCTTATGAGCACAAGCAAAGGCCAGGCTGAATCCCTGATGGATGCAAAAGAAGCAGACATAGACTGAAAAGCAGGGAGAGCTGAATTTTGTATCTGACTCTATACATCATCAATTACCCTTGATCAGCATGACTTCCTCAGAAGTTTCCATGGGAATGACATTCATTAAGCGTTTTAACTTCTGAGACTAGTTTGCTCTGTTTCTGAACTATGGGGCTGAATACTGCAGATGAAAAGAGAGGAAACATTCAGAGGGTGAGAGCAACTTTTCTTTCCCCCCAAATACAAACACTACTGCTTATTTCTCACAATCTCTCAGTCTCCAGAAAAGGGTATGGTCCTTTGACAGTTTTAAGACCTTCAACAGGTTAGCACAGCATCACTGTCAGATGTCTCCTCCAGCAGAACGCTTACGCACCTGCCAGGTGGTGAGTGGTTTTGCCTGTTTCCATTTTGTTTTCACAATAAACCTAGAAGTTGTTATTCTTATATTAAATAGGCTAGTTAAGCTAGATCTTCTTTTTTAACTCACCCATTTCTGTCCAACTCCAAAGTCTTAATACTGCCTTATGCTCCCACTTGAGAGCATTTTACTTCTATCTGTCATGATGCTCTGTGCTACCAAATAACAATTCAGAAAGTTCAAAGAACAAACGCAAAATGATATTTATATCTTAAAATCATAAACAGTTCCTATGTAATTATGTATTTGTTGGAAGGCCATTTTTTTCACATAGCTGTTATTTATAAGTGGTACAAAAAGATGCAACATTTTACATTATTACTCAAAAATTTTATTAAACACCTCATATTCTAACAATTTATCATACTAGTGCCCACTGTTGAAAAAATTATTAGATGATTTTTTTTTAAGGCTGAATTTTTGCTTACTCTTCAGGAAATAATTTTAGGAGAGAATGTTGTTCAAAAACACTCAAACAATGTCATAACTAGTACAGAAATTATATCCTCTGGGTTCACCTTTCAGGTGAAATACTTCTTTCTGAAAAAACTGGAAGCAAGTGTAGGCTCACCACTACTGAGTACCCAAGATAAATAAGTACTGTATGTCTTATTTCTTGTATTGTAGATGATAAACCCTTTCATCTCTGAGATTATGTGTACTCAGCAGTGGGCTCAATATATAAAACAAATTTGATAGCATGTGTAGGCAGAAATTGGAAACCAAGAAGAAAATTAAGTTACCAGTATGCCTAAACATTTCAAATGCTTGTAGCTATAAAATCTTTCTCTATTTTTTGTGTTAGAGAATTTATGCCCTTCCTGGTGAAAAAAATTATGAAAAATACTCTCAAAGTCCTTAGTGCTAAATTTTCACATGAAAAGTCAGAAAATGGAATCAGAAAGAGGTTAAATGTTTCATAATATTAAATGATTATTCTCCTTAGACTTGCTTTTTAAGATACTGATCACTAAAAAGAACAGTTAAACTAGACATAATAGACCCCCACCCCGATATAACCAAGACAGTCTGACAGTGACATATTTTCAGAGAAAGGGGTAGATGATAAGAACAGGATGTCAATTTAAATATCTTGTGAAAGTAGTCCCTAAATGTCAAATATTTCCTTGAGGTCAATACACGCTGTTTATTGTCCTACTGCTATACTTCTAGAGATTGAAACTTGGTATAAAGAATGGTAATCCTGAATCCCTATAAAGTACTTTGTCAGGAAAAAAAAGGAGAGAGAGAGACTTGGTCATCTTTACTCTAATGAAATATGCTATAATATCTTGAAGTCATTTTTTAAATTGAAGTATAGTTGATTTACAGTGTTGTGTTAATTCTGGTATACAGCAAAGTAATTCAGTTATATATATAATATATTCTTTTACATTATGGTTTATCTTTGGATATTGAATATAGTTCCCTGTGCTATGCAGTAGGACCTTGTTGTTTACCCATTCTATGTATAATAGTTTGTGCCTGCTAACCCCAAACTCCCATTCCATCCCTCCTCCACCTGCACCCGACCCCTTGCTGTTGGCAAAGGCAAGTCTGTTCTCTATGTCTGTGTGTCTGTTTCATAGACAGGTTCATTTGTGCCATGTCTTAGATTCCACATATAAGGGATATCATATAGTATTTTTCTTTTTCTGACCTACTGTCTAGGTCCATCCATGTTGCTGCAAGTGTCACTATTTCACTCTTTTTTTTGGGGGGGGTGCTTAGTAGCATTCCACTGTATGTATCACATCTTCTTTATCCATTTACCTATCAGTGGACATTTATGTTGTTGCCATGTCTTGGCTATTCTGAATAGTGATGCTATGAACATAGGGGTGCATGTATCTTTTAGAATTGTAGTTTTGTTCAGATATATACCCAGAAGTGGGATTGCTGGTTCATATGGCAACTCTCCTTTAAGTTTTCTGAGGAAACTTGATGCTGTTTTCCATAGTGTCTTCACCAACTTAAGTTCCCACTGTGTAGGAGGGCTCCATTTTCTCCACACCCTCTCTAGTATTTGTTATTTGTAGACTTTAAAATGATGGTCATTCTGACCACTGTGAGGTGGTACCTCATTGTAGTTTTGATTTGCATTCCTCTAATGATTAGTCAGGAAGCAACAGTTAGAACTGGACATGGAACAACAGACTGGTTCCAAATAGGAAAAGGAGTACGTCAAGCCTATATATTGTCACCCTGCTTATTTAACTTATATGCAGAGTACATCATGAGAAACGCTGGGCTGGAGGAAGCACAAGCTGGAATCAAGATTGCCGGGAGAAATATCAATAACCTCAGATATGCAGACTACACCACCCTTATGGCAGAAAGTGAAGAGGAACTAAAAAGCCTCTTGATGAAAGTGAAAGAGGAGAGTGAAAAGTTGGCTTAAAGCTCAACTTTCAGAAAATGAAGATCATGGCATCTGGTCCCATCACTTCATGGGAAATAGATGGGAAAACAGTGGAAACAGTGTCAGACTTCATTTTTGGGGGCTCCAAAATTACTGCAGATGGTGATTGCAGCCATGAAATTAAAAGATGCTTACTCCTTGGAAGGAAAGTTATGACCAACCTGCTGCTGCTGCTGGTCTCTTCAGTCGTGTCCGACTCTTGTGTGACCCCATAGACAGCAGCCCACCAGGTTCCCCCGTCCCTGGGATTCTCCAGGCAAGAACACTGGAGTGAGTTGCCATTTCCTTCTGAAATGCATGAAAGTGAAAAGTGAAAGGGAAGTCACTCAGTCATGTCCGACTCTTCACGACCCCATGGACTGCAGCCCACCAGGCTCCCCCGTCCCTGGGATTCTCCAGGCAAGAGCATATTAAAAAGCAGAGACATTACTTTGCCAACAAAGGTCCGTCTATTCAAGACTATGGTTTTTCCAGTGGTCATGTATGGATGTGAGAGTTGGACTGTGAAGAAAGCTGAGCGCCGAAGAATTGATCCTTTTGAATTGTGTTGTTGGAGAAGACTCTTGAGAGTCCCTTGGACTGCAAGGAGATCCAACCAGTCCATTCTGAAGGATATCAGTCTTGGGTGTTCATTGGAAGGACTGATATTGAAGCTGAAACACCAATACTTGGGCCACCTCATGTGATGAGTTGACTCATTGGAAAATACCTTGATGCTGGGAGGGATTGGGGGCAGGAGGAGAAGGGGACGACAGAGGATGAGATGGCTGGATGGCATCACCGACTTGATGAACACGAGTTTGGGTAAACTCTGGGAGTTGGTGATGGACAGGGAGGCCTGGTGTGCTGTGATTCATGGGTGGGGCCGCAGAGTCAGACACGACTGAGCAACTGACCTGAACTGAACTGAATGATTAGTGATGTTGAGCATCCTTTCATGTGCCTCTTGGTATGTTGTCTTTGGGGAAATGTCTATTTACGTCTTCTGTCTATTGATTGGGTTAGTTTTGAATGTTATTAAGTTAAATGAGCTGTATATTTTGGAGATTAAGCCCTTGTTGGTAGCATCATTTCTAAGTATTTTCTCCCAAGCTATAGGTTGTCTTTTCATTTTTTTTTTGTGGTTTCCTTTGCTGCACAAAAGCTGGTAAGTTTGATTAGGTCCCATCTGCTTATTTTTGCTTTTATTTCTATTGCTTCGGGAGACTGACCTAAGAAAACACTGGTATGATTTATGTCAGAGTGTGTTTTGCCTATGTTCTAGTCTAGGAGTTTTATGGTCTCGAGTCTTATATTTAAGTCATTAAGGCATTTTGAGTTTATTTTTATATATGGTGTGAGAGTGTGTTCCAACTTTATGGACATGTGGCTGTCCAACTTTTCCAACACCACTTTCTGAAGACACTGTCTTTTCCCCATTGTATATTCTTATCTTATTTATTAAAGATTAATTGACTATAAGTATGTGGGTTTACTTTTGGTTTCTCTACTCTGTTCCATTGATCTATATGTTTTTATGCCAATACCACACTGTTTTGATTATTGTAGCTTTGTAGTATTCTCTGAAGTGTGGGACAGTGGTGCCTCCTGCTTTGTTCTTTTTCCTCAGGATTGCTTTTGCAATTCTGGGTCTTTTACAGTTCCATATAAATTGAATCATTTGCTCTAGTTCTCTGAAAAATGTAATCGGTAATTTGATAGGGATTGCACTAAATCTGTAGATTGCCTTGTATAGTATGGTCATTCTGACATTTTAATTCTTCTAATTCAACAACATGGGATATTTTCCCATTTCTTTAAATCATCTTCAATATCCTTTATTAATGTTTTATAGTTCTCAGTATACAAATCTTTCACCTCCTCGGTCAGGTTTATTGAAGTCATTTTTAATATAAATGGTTAAAAAGCATTTTTCTTAGATTAACTAAAATTTATTCCAGAAAAAAAAATCAGCCAGAGCATCCTTCATTCCCCTAATTGAGAGGCTCTCTCATTAACAGCCTATTTTGGCGAGGGGGTTGGGGGGGGGGGCTAAAGGGTGGGTGAGGAGGGTGGGGGAGGGGTGGCAGTGATGGTGGGGGTCTGGAGCTTCCCACAGGAAGAGTTAACTAACAGTTTCTACAGTTGAGATTAAAGTCCTCCTCTTCTGGAGCTATGGCAGGTGAAAGAAGCCTGTTACTATCATCCATTACATTTTCTGTGAGATGCAAAATGATTCAACAAACAACAACAGTGCACTTTGTTTCATTATGAAGTTACTATTGTTTGTTATTGACAACCTCAAGCTGAAAAATCAGAGCAGTACAAGGATATTTACTAAAACCAGGGCCATGGGATATGGGGTAATTTGAGGTTTAAAACAAAACAAAGCAAAACAGAACAGAACACCTATGTCCATGAAGCAAGTACAAAAATCCAAATCTAGCTCACAAGTGTATCTAGTCTCTGGGAGAAGATATGTTGAATGACATCATGGGTCTGGCTTCTTCCTGCTGTGTAACCAGCCCTGGCATAATCCCCAGAACCCAAGATTTAAAAGGCACAAATTATCCTTTTGCAGCATTTCAGGACCACAGCAGCTTCTGACAAGAGCACACGCATGTGCCCACAGCCCACGGAATGATGTAATCCAGGCTCTCTTGGACTGATGCTGCATCTGGAAAATGGGAAAAAAGGGGTGTAATGACTAACCTCCACTCAGTATTTTTAATTGCATACCCGAACACATCTCTCCAACATAGGTGATGTATTCATTTACAAACTGTATACATGTTATTATACTAATAGATTATGCACATAATAAAACTTCTACAAGTAGAATTTTTAAATACAAATATGTAAAGCAAATTTCTCCTACTTTCTGGCTGTATCTCCATGGATTATTTTGAATAATCTCCAGAGGGCACACACCTACCCTGTTCCCACTGAGTGGACCGCTGGCCTGGACAGGACAAGTACAGACTAACCTGTGCTTTCTTTCAAATCTACAAGTCTGCTGATTAGCAACTATCCTGATGTCTTTAATTGTTAGGAATAGGATGAGGCAACATTTGAAAAAGATATCACATTTTCTCAAGAACAATATTTCTAGAGGCTGTGTGCAATGGTGAAAAAGAATTTTCCTGGTATCTAAGCTGTTTGTCATATTGTGGAAAACATTCTGCTCAAAACAAAGTTAAAGCCAATTTGACGGCAGCCAGTAAAACAGATTTAGGGTTATACAAGATTAATCACTGCAGATGGTGATTGTGGCCATGAAATTAAAAGATGCTTACTCCTTGGAAGGAAAGTTATGACCAACCTAGATAGCATATTCAAAAGCAGAGACATTACTTTGCTAACAAAGTTCTGTCTAGTCAAGGCTATGGTTTTTCCTATGGTCATGTACGGATGTGAGAGTTGGACTGTGAAGAAAGCTGAGCACCGAAGAATTGATGCTTTTGAATTGTGGTGTTGGAGAAGACTCTTGAGAGTCCCTTGGACTGCAAGGAAATCCAACCAGTGCATTCTAAAGATCAGTCCTGGGTGTTCTTTGGAAGGAATGATGCTAAAGCTGAAACTCCAGTACTTTGGCCACCTCATGTGAAGTTGACTCATTGGAAAAGACCCTGATGCTGGGAGGGATTGGGGACAGAAGGAGAAGGGGACGACAGACGATGAGATAGCTGGATGGCATCACCGACTCGATGGACTTGAGTTTGAGTGAACTCCAGGAGTTGGTGATGGACAGGGAGGCCTGGCGTGCTGCCATTCATGGGGTCGCAAAGAGTCGGATACGACTGAGCAACTGAACTGAACTGAACTGAAGATTTTAATACAAATTTTAAAAAAAACTACTGGATAGGCATGGGACTAACGTGTGGAATTCCTCAACTTTAAAAGTAATTTTTGGTTAATTACATATGATAGTTTAAAATGTATATATTTTGGGTTATATCAAATCAGAGCACTTTCCACAGCATATTCATTTGGATATTTCATAAAATATATACAACAAAATAGCAGATTGGTATATACATATAGTTATGAAAGAACATTTATATTACTTAAACAGTTAAGTCAAATAATAAGATAAATATTTTAAAACAATGGGTGTTTTATTTATAAACTAAAGAATATTTTGTTTTCTCCTGGGCTCATTCCAGTTCCATCTTCTGTAGTCTTAGCTGTGTTTCAAAGTCCCCCTCTAATTTTATTTCCTTCTCTATTACTTTGAAATCTGTCCTCACTATAGTCAGAACTAGTCGCTTCCCTCTAGTCCACATGTTGTATATTGTGGCATTTGGAATCATCAGCCTGAAAAATAATATCATCTATTTTGCCCCGGATCACAGTTTGTAGATGACAGATCAAAGAAGAGCTCAAGTCTGACTGACTGCAGAGTCCAAACCCTTCTGCAGACAGCATGTTATGAAGTATTGTCACTGCACTGGGATCCCTAAAGGCCTGGCGTGGTAGCATTGTAGCATCAAACCATCTGACCACTAATGCATCATTAATCATCTATTGTGTTTTGGGAAGAGTCAAAGAAGAACAAAAATTTTAGACATAGAATATAAGTACATTCTCTCAAGTAATGAATTTTTTTTATTTTCAATATCTCTCCATCTAAATTGTATTCTCGTTTCCTAATATTTTTCTCTAGAATAGTACACTATTGTAATCCCTGACTTTTACTCCTTATTCCTTTCCATATCTTTTCCTTAAAAAAACTGACAAAAATATATTTTAAAGAACAATATAATTTTCAAGTGCCAATGCAATGACTTTTAGAACTATACATTAATATGTATATAATGTGAATATGAATACTCAAAGTAGCTCTTTTTGCATTTATCACTTCAAATTACCAAACATTTGTGATTCCTCATTTTGTATATCGTACTGTGCTAGAAGCTGGAAGACCATGCCAGGCCTTTGGGGACCCAAATCTAGTCATTGTATTTCATAAATACTAAATGTTAGTATCTGAAGAAAGAACATCTCTTTTAGGGAGATACAATTTAACCCACAAGTTTCCAACAGAAATGTGTTTAAGAGAGAGTAGAGTTTATTTACGTGATTATTTTTATTATTATCACTTTCCCCTACTGACTGTAGTGTGTATTAAACACTTTGACTCCTCTTTAGCAGGAGCTGAAAGACTACAGCCTATATGTGAATTACACCCAATCACCTGTTTTGATAAGACTCATCAACTGAAAATAGATTTTTAAAAGATACTAAACAAATCAAAAGAAGAATATTTTATAACATGTGAAATGTATATAAAAGCCCAAGATAGGAGCCCATAAATATTGTTCTATCAGATCATAATCACTCATTTATTTATGTATCTTCCATGGCTACTTTTGTGCAGCAATGACAGAGTTGAATAAATACAACAGAGACTGCAGGCCCAGAAAACCTAAAATATTTACTGTCTATCTCTTTACAGAAAAAGTTTGCCAACCTCTGACTGACAGTGATGAAAGGGAAAAGGGGAGGAATATAAAATTATAGATATGAATGCACAGAGAATTCTCCAGTGACTACATGAATTTATATTTAAAAGACTTTTGAAAAAAATATGAAAAGAAATATGAGGGAAAGATTCCGAAGAAGGAAGGAGTAATTTTGAGAAGCAGCAAGAAATATATGGAAATGTCAGTAAGGCTAAAAGCCCAGAAGATTCTGAAGCTTGTGAAAACTATTAACAGCAAGAAAAATGACTCTTATAAGTAAAGGAAACAAGAATGGTGTGTAAGAATGCCACTGGGGTGAATGGTACAATGCTACTGAATAGAGAAAGTTAAGTCGATTACTTAACTCTCTGTTAACTCCTTAAGTATGTTTCTGTCTTTTCTATGAAGACTCATCATCACTTGTAAAGAATAAAATTAGTGGTAATAAGAAGAAATGGAAATTAACACAGTAAAATAGTAAAAAATACTTATCTGCTCTTGTTTATTTCCAGGCTTGGGTGAACAATATCTCAGGATACCAAAGGATATAATCTCAGTCCACCAGGAAGTTATTGGTAATCTTTAGGAGTTTGGAGAGAACTGAAAAGGTGCTTAAAATATAGGATTAGATTAAAAATCTAAAAAAAAAAAAAGAGAGAGAGAGACTGAAAACTATGGGATCAAGAGCTTGCTATGGCTCCCAGTAAAACTCTAGAATAAATTGTTGAGTCTTTAAGAACTGAGGAAGGAAAACTGGGATTAGGAAGATAAAAGATTTATTAAGAAAATCACACCACAAAAACCTCATATCAATTTTAGATAGGATTATAATATATAGGGAGAAGGCAATGGCACCCCACTCCAGTATTCTTGCCTGGAAAATCCCATGGACAGAAGAGCCTTGTAGGCTGCAGTCCATAGGGTCACTAACAGTAGGACACGACTGAGCAACTTCACTTTCACTTTTCACTTTCATGCATTGGAGAAGGAAGTGGCAACCCACTCCAGTGTTCTTGCCTGGAGAATCCCAGGGACAGGGGAGCCTGGTGGGCTGCCATCTATGGGGTCGCACAGAGTCGGACACGACTGAAGTGACTTAGCAGCAGCAGCAGCATAAATATATAGAGTCCTTTGACAGGTTCTCTCCAAATATCATTTGTAGAAGATTTAGAAGGGATGATGTTTGCAGTTATTAAGAGGTATCATCAGTGCACTTATGTGGATTTATAATTAAAGTATTTGATTAATGATATTCTTCGATGTACTGATTAATTAAGGAAATTAATGAATTTCTCATTAATTCAGCATTCATTCATTCATTCTCCAAGATTTATATTATTATCTTATTTCTTTCTCTTTTTTACCAATGATTTAGTCAAGGGTATTGCTGCACAACACTTAAATTTGCAAAAACTCAGTAACTGCAAGGAATAGCTAGAATGTCTCATGGTAAAGGCAAGATGCAAATAAGATCTTCAGTGCGTGTGTGCTAAGTCGCTTCAGTCGTGTCTGACTCTTTGCAACCCCATGGGCTGTAGCCCACCAGGGTCCTCCGTCCATGAGATTTTCCAGGCAAGAATACTGGAGTGGGTTGCCATGCCCATCTCCAAGATCTTCAGAACCTAAAGCAAATCTTATAATTAAATGCCAAACAAAACAAAGCAAAACATGAACAACAAAACCAAAAACAAACAAGTAAAACAAAATTGCGGTTCTGAAAACCAGTTGCACATTAGAGTTAGAGGTTTTATTTAATTGGTTTTGGGTACAGGCGGAGTATTTTTAAGAGGCATTTCAGTTGATTCTAAGTTCAGTCAGAGCTGAGAATCATTTGAAATACACTAACTGTGAAAGATGAGGAGGGAGTGACAAGTGGAATAACCACAGTCCAGTACAAGGTATGGAAATGTTTAGAGGATTCTGTGAACTGTAAAATCAATGAAGCGATGGTGAGACGTGACAACCAAAGAAGCTAAAATGACAATTATAAATATTGAATAGAATTAGGAAATAGTAAAAGTAACTCCCATTTTTCAGGCAATTACTCTTGTATCAGGCACAGTAAAAAGGACTTTAAATGCATTATACAGTCATCCTCAATTTGCAGTGGAGAATACTGAAGTTTAGTGAGGTTAAGTAACTTATCTAAATCACCCAGCTAGCATCTAGTGTGGCAAGGGCTTAATGAATGCTATATAGTAGTAAACTGAGGAGTGCGTGGAGAGACTAATTGTATCAGGAATTTATTAGAAAGGGAAATCTAAGTGATATTTTAATGAAGAACTGGTGTTGAAGTGAATATAGATAATGAATATAGAAAAATAGAAAATTTAAATATTTTCCCAAGATTTTCCATCTAAGAGCTGGGAATTTTTGTAGGACCTATGAGAAGAAATGCAGTGGTAGGCAAGAGGGCTCATTTTTGGGAGAAAAATCATTTTGGCTTTTAATAATAGGTATTATTTATAAAGTAGCTGTGTCAAGCATTTTACATTCATCTCATACAACCCTAGGTACTATTAGCATTATTCTATTTTAAAGGAGTTGTCTAGATGATGGATTCAGTGCTATATTCGGGATTTGAACCTAGGTCTTTGTGAGTTAGAGCCTACACTCTGAATCAACTGGCTATATGTATAACATATTGAATGTAATGTAACTGTGCAATATCTAAGCAGAAATGTGCCAGAACCATTGGAAATAAGGGAGTAGAACACAGACAAAATAATTGATTATATGTTTAGAAAACTAATAGCTTATAAATAGATCTATTTATTATTAACTATTTAATTGAAGTACAGTTGATTTAGAATGTATTCATTTCTTCTGTACAGCAAAGTAATTCAATTATACATATATGTATATAGATTCTTTTCATATTCTTTTCCATTATGATTTGTCACAGGATATTGAATATAGTTGGGTTTCCAGGTGGCACTAGTGGCAAAGGATTTGCCTGCCAATGCAGGAGATGTGGATTTGATCCCTGGGTCAGGAAGATCCCCTAGAGTAGGAAATGGCAACCCGCACCACTATTCTTGCCTGAAAAATTCCATGGACAGAGGAGACTGGTAGGCTACAGTCCACGGGGTTGCAAAGAATCATACACAACTGGGCGACTAAACACACACATTGAATATAGCTCACTGTGCTTACAGCAGGATGTTGTTTATTCCCTCTATATATAATAGCTTACATCTGCTAACCTCAATCTCCCAATCCATCCCTCCCTCACCTCTCTCCCCCTCTACCTCTCCCCTTTGACAACCACGTTTGTTCTCTATGTCTGAGTCTGTTTCTGTTTTGTAGATGTTCATTTGTGTCATATTTCAGATTCCATATTAAATGATATCATGTGGTATTTGTCTTTACTTTCACTAAAGGAAAGGTATGTCTTTTACTTCACTAGGTCCATCCATGTTGCTGCAAATGGCATTTCATTATATTCCATTGTATATACATCTTCTTTATCCATTCATCTGTCAACGGATATTTAGGTTATTGCTTGCATCTTGGCTATTGTTAACAGTGCTGCTATGAACACAGGAGTGCCTGTATCTTTTTGAGTTATAGTTTTTTCTATGCATATGCCCAGCAGTGGGATTGCTGGATGATATGGCAACTCTCGTGGCTTTCCTTGTGGCTCAGCTGGTAAAGAATCCTCCTACAATGTGGGAGACCTGGGTTTGCTCCCTAGGTTGGGAAGATCCCCTGGAGAAGGGAAACACTACCCACTCCAGTATTCTGGTCTGGAGAATTCCGTGGACTGTATAGTCCATGGGGCGGCAAAAAGTCAGACACAAATGAGCAACTTTCACACATACGGCAACTCTATAGTTATTCTTTTTTATATTTTTTAAAATTTTAATTGGAGGTTAATTACTTTACAATATTGTGGTAGGAACTTTGATAATGTTTCCATACAGTGGCTTCACCAATTTACATTCCTACCAACAGTGTAGGAGGGTTCCCTTTTTTCTACACCCTCTGGAGCATTTGTTATCTGTAGACATTTTAATCATGCCTGTTCTGACAGTTGTGAGGTGATACCTCATTGTAATTTCGATTTGCATTTCTCTAATAATTAGCAGCGTTGAGCATCTTTTCTTTTGCCTATTGGCAACCTGTAGGTCTTCTTTGGAAAAGTGTCTATGTAGATCTCCTATCCATTTTTCGATTGGGTAGTTTTTGTTGTTGTTGAACTGTATGACCTGTTTGTATATTTTGGAAATTAAGCCCTTATCAGTTGCACCATTTGCAAATATTTTCTCCCAATCTATAGGGTGCCTTCTCATTTTGTTTATGGTTTCCTTTGCTGTACAATAGTTTGTAAGTTTGATTAGGTTTCATTTGTTTATTTTTGTTTCTACTTCTGTTGCCTTGGGAGACTATACTAAGTAATTTTAAGTGAAGCATTAGCACATAATTTATCTTTGTCATAAATATAGTATATAAAATGTATAGAACTATAGGTAGTATCTATACTCTTTTTATACAATTCCTTGCTGCTCCTTTGGAGCAAAAATCTCTTGCTTTTCGTCATGATAATACTGTTATTTTTCTTATGCCTCAAGTCAAACAAAAGAAGACTAAAGTTACTTTGACTCTTGTACTCTAAATATGTTTGTTTTTAAATAACTTGGCTTCTGTTTTTATCATTATTTTTGCATCTTTACTGAGATGTAATTGACATTTGATAAACATACATTTAAAGTGCATGCTTTGATGAGTTCTGACATATGTATGCTGCTGCTGCTGCTGCTGCTAAGTCAGTTCAGTCGTGTCCGACTCTGTGCGACCCCAGAGACGGCAGCCCGCCAGGCTCCCCCGTTCCTGGGATTCTCCAGGCAAGAATGCTGGAGTGGCTTGCCATTTCCTTCTCCAATGCATGAAAGTGAAAAGTGAAAGTGAAGTTGCTCAGTCATGTCTGACTCTTCGCAACCCCATGGACTGCAGCCTACCAGGCTCCTCCATCCACGGGATTTTCCAGGCAAGACTACTGGAGTGGGGTGCCATTGCCTTCTCTGACATATATATACACATGTGAAATCATTACTGCAATTAAAAAACATTTTCATCAATACCAAGACTGTCCTGGAACCCTTAATAATCTGTCCCTGTCTCTACACTCATTCCTAGGCAACCACTGATCTGCTCTGTGTCCCTACAGATTGGTTTTCAATTTCTAAAATTATGTAAAAATAGACACATAGATTATGTTTTTTCTCTGACTTATTTCACTCAGAATGATTCAGAGATTCATCCATGGGTGTGTATTAATGTTTTGCTCCTCTTTATCTCTAGGATGTATTCCACTGTATGGATACATCACACTGTGCTTATCTGTTCTCTTGTTGACAAATATTTGGGTAGTTTACAGTCTGGCATGACAAATAAATCTAGTAAGAAAAAATCATGTTCTTGTCTTTGTGTAGACATATGCTTTTATTTCTTTTGGGTAGACACCCAGGAGTGGAATACCTGAATTATATGTAGATTATTTTAGCTTTTAAGAAACTGCCAAACTGTTCTCTACCAGCAGTGCATGAGTTCCTGTTCTGCCATATCCTCACCAGCACTTGGTAAGATCACTCTTTTTGATTTTAACTATTCTGATAAACATGTAGTGATGTTTCATGTAGCTTTATCTTTCCCTGATACTAATGATATTGAGCATCTTTTCATTTACTTGTCATCCTGTAGCTTCTTCAGTGAAGTGTCTTTCAAATCTTTCGCCCATTTTTAAGCACAGATTTCTGTCTTCTTATTATGGAGTTATATGAGTTCTAAATACAAGTCCTTTGTCAAATAAATGTTCTGCAAATATTTTTTCCTGTGTTAAGCTTTGGTTATACTGTTAAAAGTAATAGTTTGCCTCAATCAATAAACATTTTCTTCTAAACCACTTCTAGGTTGCACCATATCTTAAATGTTAATAACTACATCCATTATAACAAAGCTCTCACACTTACAAATTGATGAAAAAATTTGTTGAATTCTCCATAAAGTACAAAGAGAGTTTACTTGGTCACATAGAAAAGTCTGTATTTTCCAAAATGATAAGAGCAAAAAATATATTTTATGATTGGCATTTTTTCTAGAAGGTATTTTTACCATTTTATCTGATAGTATAATTAATAATAATGGACCAATTTCATTGTATAAATATTCATTGCTGAGAGAATCTCAGTACCACTTCATTAAATTCGTTTTCACTAAAATTAGTAATTTTCTCCTGCTTCAATTTTATTTTTTCTGATTTTTTTCCAATCCCTGATTCTGTGGGCTCATGATTTCTCTTTAGTCTTTCACACCTTTTTCCCCTCCTCAAATTAAAACTTTCACTTGGTAGTAAGCAGATTATCTTTTAAAGTAACAGGACAAGTCATCGTCAGCAAACATCTGTATTTATAGCAAAATGCAGCATTTGCTGAATTCTAGCCCTTTCTTCTGCATCCTTCTACTAAAACTGATAACCAGCTTTACATTTATAAAGTTCTATTTTTAGTTGTCTGAAAATCCTGGACAGTGCCTTTATAAGTTCATATCAGAAAATGTTATAATTTTAAAATGCCAAATGGTGGTCAATATTACTATAAAAGTCAAAAGTGAAAAAGAAATGGAAGATATTCCAAGTGAAGAAACTTTGTGACTTAATCTTTGTGATTTTATCTAATATGATGTAAACATATTTCTATCTCTAAAAGAGTAATTCCTTCACAGAATGACAATTAAATTTGATCTAGAGTGCCACTAAAAATTAAGAACTTCTATCAGTTATATAGAAGACAGTAGATTACAGGAAAAACTCTAGTTGTTGCGGTGTTCTCAATCAAATGGAAATAAATCTTAAGTGTTGTATTCCTTTTGCATCTAAGTTGAATTCAGTATTGACAAATGATCTGTAATAGGAAGTATTTTGTCTCTGTTCATTTGTGTGCAAAGCTGTCTATGCCAAGTCGCTTCAGTCGTGTCTGACTCTGTGCAAACCCATAGATGGCAGCCCACCAGGCTCTGCCATCCCTGGGATTCTCCAGGCAAGAACACTGGAGTGGGTTGCCATTTCCTTCTCTAACGCATAAAAGTGTAAAGTGAAAGTGAAGTCGCCCAGTCGTGTCCGACCCTCAGCGACCCCATACTGAAACACAAATCGGAACTGCCCTTTACCTCCCTTATTAACAGATCAGCTTTGACATTCAACAATTATATTTCAAAAATTAATAACTAGTTGAAAAAATAGCTCTATTTTCCTTAGTTCCTTTAACTCAATTTACAATAAATGTAAGTACAGAACTCAATTTACAGCAAATGTATGATGTAAGTATACTTCACATTTACTTGGCATAAGGCTGTACTAAGAGAAATGTCAACTAAACTTATTCTCTACCAAGACTCTCTTCTTCCACATCACCAGTTCAGCATTCAGTTCAGAAAAAAATTAGCAATGGAACAATGATTACCAAAATATGTTTTATGGTACTCTTTCCCTTGAGATGGTAATAGGCAGGACCTTAAGAAATTCTATGCTTGAGTATATCAGGTGGCTGCAGACTTATTTGTCAGCTTGGGCTACCATAACAAAATTCCATAGAGTTCTCTTTCTAGCTTGCAGGTGACTACCTTCTTTCTGTGTCTTCATATGGCAGAGAGAGAGGGCACTCAAGCCAACTTACCAATACTTTGGAGGGAGTTGTTTACTTTGCCCACTGGAGACATGTGCATCCTTGACACACTAAATGGAGGGCACTGGAAGGATAATGGTAACAAAGTCACTTCTATAAGGGGTGACTGCCACCTACCCTTGGTGGGTATCTTTAAAAATAAGAGGGACTGCAGCTGCTTTAATGCAATATCCCTCTCTAGCCTCCATTTCTCTTCTGCCCTCCTCAAATAGGTATAGATTAATAAGTGGCCAACCAAAGGATGAATAATCTGAAGCTTTGGGGTACCTATATGAACTGTTTCTCTCTAGTTTTGTTTTCCAATTACTGCTTTCTGATGCACTCTGTCAAATATTTTCCTTCACCTGGAATAACACCTTGGGCAAACCTCAAAGCTTTCCAAGTCCTTCTCTTCATACAGAGAGACTCATTTTCTCTGAGTGGCTTTCTTTTGTTTACTTGTTTGGGTTTTTCTTTTTCGATTTTTAAGTGGGACGAGGAAGAAAGACTAATAACCACATTTCTCCTTGAATCCTCTCTTCCCAAGGTGGTCCTGATATAGACAGGAGGGTGTGTCTGGCACAGTGTAGACTCAATAAATGAGAAACAAGCTAAACTACTGGTTTATATTTGAAGAACCTCCCAACAGCTAGAAAGACCCCATTTGTTTAAAAATCAAATTTCTTGCCTCAGTTTTGCATTATAACTACTAACCAAAAAGAAAATTCTAAGAAGAAAGCCTTATCTAGACTTATTTTCTTTTGCACTTATCATTAATTTAGCATTTACAGATTTTTAAAGCAAAACATTTTCCCACTGTTGAGTGACAAGCTATACTCAGTGATATACAAATCAAACCTCTAAGTGGTCAAGAACACAAAATAAAATTAAGTACTACTGAGTGCCTACTATGAATTTGTCACAGGGTAAGAACTTGAATGGAGCAGAAGTGATTTAAAGTTGGTATAAAAATAAATAAATAATAAAGTTGGTATAAACTCTAAGGAACTTACACCGTAGTTGGAGGCTAGCATATAAACATGATGATTGGTTCAAGATCTTAGAAAGGGAGACAGGGGAGGTGAGAGGCATTCCAGTATAGATGTTTGGAGGCATGGGTTCTGAAGCAACACTACCTGAGTTTTAATCCTGATTGCTCTTCACTGCTCTCTCTGTCAAGTTTCTTAACCTCTCTGTGTCTCTCATACTTAAAAAGCAGATTCCTATAAGCAGAATTCCTGAGCAATTCCTATATTATAATAGTAGGAGAAAGATCAGAAAGGATTAGGGACAGATGAAGGAAGTCACTGATTGCAAACATTTGGACTTTATTCAGTAGCAGAGACCCAGGGAACTTATAAAATTGGTGAGGAGCACCACAAAAACAAAGTTGTGGCAAACTCTAAACTGGTTATGTAGGACAGTTTGGGATAGGGACAAGACAGAGAATATAGTAATAATAATAGTCAACTTTTATAAGATGCTTTGCATGACCTTTGCAAGTGCAAAAACATTAGCTATTATTATGTTTAGACAACGTGCTGAGCACTTTATATGGGATATTTCTATGGACTGAATTCTGCCCCCTCCTCTTCAAATCCATGTTGAAGCCCTAACCTCCAGTATGACAGTATGTGGAGATAGGGCATTTAAAGAGGTAATTAAGGTTAAATGAAGATACAATTAAGGTTAAATGAGGATAAAACACGGGGCCCTATGATTCGTGTCCATATGACAAAGAGATAGGAGGATGTAGGTGCATAGAGAAAAGGCTACGTGAGGCCACAGTGAGAAGGTGGCTGTCTACAAGCCAAGGCCTCAGGGGAAACCAACCTTACTGGCTCACTGACCTTGGACTTACAGCCTCTACAACTGTTGAGAAAATAAATTTCTCTTGTTTAAGTCACCCAATTTTGTTATGGCAATTCTGGCAGACTAAGACAATGGCTCATTTGACTCTTAAACTAGCCCTATGGAGAAATAGTCTGTCCATCATTGTGTCACCATTGAAGAAACAGAGGCTCAGAGAGCTTAAAATGAATTGCCTAAGACAGTTAACAAGTAGCAGTAAACAGAATTTAAATTTAAGCTGTCTTACTACAAATATTATAGTTCAGTTGTAAATTGATAAATGAAAGAATTTATACACACAAAAGACAGATACATGACTTATTAGATTTATGAGACTTATTAGACTTCTTAGAGTCAGGCTAAAAAAAAGGGATTATCACTAAATTATTGAGATTTTAGGCCTTGGGGTTCACACAAGTTAAATGAGTAGCTTGTGTGTGATGTGTGGTGTGTGTATAGTTTATATCAAATACTCTGAAAAGGATGTTTAGAGCAGAAAGGAATTATGGCTTAAGTACTCATGGACCTAGTAATAGCAGACTTGAGTAAAATGAGGGAAGAGATATGGTACTACTGCGGAGGAAAACAGTATTAAAGATTACAAAATGGTAAACAAGTAATGAGATGACATTTAAATGTGAATGATGAGAACAGATAATGTTTCATCTATTTTGTTACTGCCTATGTCTGTCTTTTCTAAGACACTAAATTAACATTTGGTGATACAGGAAAGAACGGTAGAGAAATGTTGAGATTTAACACTCGAAGAAGTCATTAAAATTTTTTTCTCCCTACAGGAGCAATAACAGATTGAGACAGAATTTTCCTCGTCTCTTAACTAGGCTTTCTCTCTCTTTTTATTTAGGAAGGCCTTTTAGCTAGCTTCAATTCGAATGAAGGCGTTAAAAACGTGGCCACCTTCACACGTGATTTGGTATCTGATACCTGATTGCTGTCTGTGTATGTTTTAAGGAACAATGAAATAGCTGCAGGATTGTCAATTCCGCAAATGCTGCACACAGAGGGTAACCGTTTAGTAATTCTAAACAAAAGGAGTAAGCCCCGAATACAATCATCGGTCATGGTCGTTGGTTTTATTACGCCCTTCTAGCTTTAGGGGTCTGGTTCTTCAATGCACGTTGAGAGACCCAGCAGAAGCACTGGTTGCTTTCTGAGAATGAGGGAACTATCCCATTCCTGGATTAGTGTTAGAAGTCGCTACTAGGCCTCTGCCGAGAACATCAACTCAGCCCCAATGCGCCTGCCCAGACCGCAGCAGCCTAGCGCTGCATACACCCCATAACACCAAAAACAGCTGTACGAGAAAATTCGAACCTGCAGCAGCAACCTCGGCCGCCGCGCTCCAAAGGTTTTAGCCAGCGCGGCTGCCTTGCCAGACTACAAATCCCAGCAGTCACTGCTCACACGGGAGCCAATAAGGAAGCTACAAATTTCTTCAGCCAATCATACCCTAACCCAGTATAACATGCCGACTGAATTATGGGGTTTGTGGTTTTCACGTGGCAACATTACACCATCGTGTTTAAGGCGATGTAGGCCCCGCGTCCGATTCCAAACGAAAGCTCCTTCTAATAATTATTCTGTTGGTGCCCCAGGCTAACCTGTTAATTAGTTTTACTCCCAGGCCTTGTGCGCCTTAAAAATCGTAAACTTTGTTTCTTACTGTCGTACAGGAAACAAGATTTTTCGGATGAAGGCATCCTCATCCTACTGGCCATCCGGTCCTTTAACCGTCGCTTTTAAATCTCGCGAGATCAGCTCCTTTGGTTGTAGGCAGGCCCTTGAAGGGCGGACCACGTGTAGATTGACATGGGCCTCAGCCAACAGGATTGCCCTTTATCTGGCGTCTCCACAGCGTGCGTGGGGAGACCTCCGTGAACCCTGACCTTAGCTTTCCGTAGCGTCCCGCGTCTACCGTGCCCGCCCCCGGAGGGAAGGAGGCGGGTTTTGGCCTCTTGCCCTAGGGAACGAGTGCGGAGGGAGTGGAAGTGTCCAACTCTTCGGAGAGGCCCTGCTGTATTCCACGCTGCTCATGAGCCCGTTCTCCGGCCAGCAGCGCCGTCGTTAGGCCGGCCCCTTAGCCTCTGCTTCCCCCGGGACAGGCCCACGCCTTGCCAGGGAGGGGGCAGCCTGTCGAGGCGCCTCCCTAGTCAGCGTCTGCGTCGCGCTGCGACCCTGGAAGCGGGAGCTGCCGCGAGCGAGAGGAGGAGCCCCAGCGGCGGCGGGCAGCAGCACCAGCAACGCCGGCGGGCGGGATTGAGGCCGTCAACATGGCGAGCGCCTCTTACCACATCTCCAATTTACTGGAAAAAATGACGTCCAGCGACAAGGACTTCAGGTGAGGCCGAAATCCGACCCTCAGTCTGCCTCGGCGGGCGTCCCCCATCCGCGGCCCTGGCCCTCACACAGGCCTTGCCCCACCCCTTTGGCCTTAACTGGTTCCTCGGCTTTCCCGACGCCTCCAGGCCACCCTCCGCTCCCCGATCCCAGCAGGCCCCTTTCCTCGCCCACCTTCTAGCCCCTTCCCCCCGTTATTTCCTCTAGGCCGTTGCCCATCTCGGTCATAGGCCCCTTCTGCGTCCCCCACCGCATGCTCTGCCCTCCCAGGACGTGACTTCGTGTCCCAGGTAGCGTGAAGGGGTGAGATCACGCACCACTGTGGGCAAGGGAATCACTCTAGGCTTGGAGACGTGGAGGCCAGGCCTACCCGCCGGCCTGCCCGAGGCGCTAGGCCTCCCTGCTCGTGGGGCCCGAGCTGCTGCTGCTGCTGCCCACGCGGGGTCCCAGCTGCGTCTCCTTTCCCGCAGATGTGAGCAGGCCTAGGTGCATTCTGCTTGAACGGTTTGCTTTTTCTTCGGGGTTGTGTTATAAACTTTTTCTTTGGATTATCCCTTTAGTGAAGGTGGTAAGAAGGTGGAGGGGGAGCCGGGATGGTGGAAACTTGACTCCTAGAGTTTTCCCGCCAGCATCTCTTGTCATTTTTCTTTGGCAGGTAAAAACCCAAGCAGGAACTCAGGGTTTCAGTCTTATTTCCTTTTATTCAAAATTACTGCCAGAAAGTTGAATTGCTGAACCTTAAAAAAGTGCAGGGAACAAATGGATCTTACTGAAAGGAGTTTTCTAATATGGGGGCGGTGAATATGAAGGTTTGTTATACAGTTCTGTTCCTGGAGACTTGTGCTGTTGGTTCCAGACCTTGGTCACATGCATATTGAAGAATTGTTATATTTTCACAGATTATCTTGGTTTTTTCTTCTCTTCTGTTTTGCACAATAGTAATTGCTACATTCTTTGCTTCCCGCCTTCCATTCCATCACGAATTAAATAAGCTCCCGAAGCGGGTTTTTATATTTTTTGATACTTGTTTTGTTTTCTAGTGGTTGTATTTTCTGTGCACTTTAAAGGGAAGAACAAATAGTCTTCAATTTGAATTTTGGCCGAAGGGTTTTTTCTTTTGTATGAACAGTACGTTTTAAAACCTGAAAACACACCCATACCTTAGGTCCTGGGGGAACATTTTTCTGTTTGTTAAAGAACCATGAAAAATGTAATAATCGTGTTGCTAATTAAATTGATATGCTGGTATGTTAAGATAGCCAATGAAATACATTTTGGTTCTGTGGCTTCAAAGCCAAGAATGATTTTCAAAAAGTTTTGCTACCTAGGGAGTTTTTAAGTATTGCATTCAAAACTTCTAAAATTAGTTTGCTCATAATAAATATTTTAGTGTTTTGGGAAGAGACAATTATTTGGGGTATTTTTAGGTTTGTGAGTTTTAGTGTGAAAATAAAAATTATTGGGGAAATAAAAGTTGTTTGTTCCTTAAAGGATTAGAATGTTTCCCTTTGGAGCTTTGCTTGCTTTCAGTGCAAGCCATTGAAAATACAGAAATCAAGTCATGTGATAATACTGCATGTGTGATTATTGACCGAAGCCTCCTTACATTTTTTGTAAAAGAAAGTAATACATATATGCCTGAGAGTTTTTTTACAAACTATATGGAAGAGTAATACTTACTCAGTGTGGAACTTGATAAGGGTTATCTACCAGTTTGGGCTTGAATAAATCAAAACATTGCTTGGAGGATTACTTAATCTCCTAAAAATGATATATTTCTAATAGTTGGTGAATATTATAGAAGATATGCCTAGGAACAGTAAGTGCCTTTCAGTAATTTGTCATAAAGCTATTCTAATAACCATATTTTTAAGACCTGTAATACACTCACACCCTTTAGTAATAGACAAGACTTTGAAACCAAAGCACTATGTGTGTTAAATAACTGACATGTAAGAGGTTAATTAAAACAGCATTTGTGGTCAAGTACAAGATTTTTCTGTATTTGAATACATGTGTTCTATTTTAAAATGATGCTCTCTAATTTCTCTTTAGAAATTTATATACTTGTTTATTTTGCTGGAAATACCACAGTTGTAGTCACGTGTTTTAAAATGCCTAATGCTAGAAGGATCTTGAGGAGAAGATTAATTGGCATTATAGAAAATCTTAACATATGCAGACTACTTTACCTTGTGCCAAGGGGAAAAGAAAACAGTACATCCAAAAGGAAAAAAATTATTTTCCTTATGGTGGAATCCAAAGAGAATATGACTACTAGTCACAAATATAGGTTCTCGTCCTGTAGGATTCTTCGTTGTAAACTATCTGATATCTTGGGCAGGCTACTTTGAGATTAAATTTTTACTTTTGAGAAACTTGGATATGGATGATTACAAAAGGTCCCTTACAGGCCCAGATTTTCAAGTCTCTGAATAACTACATAGTTTTTTAATGTGAAGGGGGTAAATAAATGGATGCAGGCTTCTAAATTTTAGAATCTTTTTTTTGTTGTTGTTGTAGGACTAAATTATAGGCTCAAATTTATTGGGAGAGAAAACCAAAACCTAGTGTCCTTTTTCTTTCATGTTTTAGCATTCTGTATTTTTTGAAGATGGGATGGTAAGGCTTAGTGCTTGGTGATTATGTAGATAACAGAAGAAAACTAATATGCACAAATAAAGCAAATGCTTCGCTTATAAATATTAATCCTGAATATTCAGTGGGTTGAGGTAACTAATGATATTCTGCTTTTATTTTCTTGTATTTCACCACCAACTGAATTAAAGTATTCCAGGGAATCAAAAGCTAAACAAAATTTTTATCATTGTTTTATCTCTCTGTACATAATAGTTAATACTTACTGTGGACTTTATACACTTGATCCTTACAACTTTAATAAAGTGGACACAAGCAGTCTCTGTTACAGTTGAGGAAACTTCGATCTGGCAGTAAGTGCTTGCCCAAGGTCAGTTTGACAGCAGCAGATCTAGGATTTCCAGATACCCTCAGGGCATAAACTCTCTACCATACTCTCCTTCACCAAAGTTTTTACCAGGGGACATTAAGAATAAGACCTTAAATTTCAGTTCTAAGTTAGGCTTATGGAATAGTTTGTGCTAAAAGACACTTTAAATTCCCTAAGAGGGACTACAAAAAGTTGAAGATTAGTGCTTGCCTTCAGTATTACCTGCATGCTTGTTGAATGGTTAAGACATTTGTAAAAAGATAAGGAACCCAGGGCTATATGTAGCTTTCAGGCCTACGTGGCAGAGAACATGAAAGCAAGGAGATTCACCTGCAAGGTGTGATCTGAGCTAGGTCTTGAAGTTCTAGTTAGAGAAAATGAGTACAGGTGTGAGAGCACTGTATACAAAACACCACTCAGGGAGAGAGTATAAATAATCTTGTTAGACACGGCAGGGACCTTGTCTTATTGAACTGAATCCTCCACTTAATTTAGGGCCTTGCTCCTGGGAGTTCTCAACAGATAACTTGTTTTAGTTGAATTGCATTTTAATTCCACAGTTAAG
Source organism: Oryx dammah (assembly GCF_014754425.2). Classification (NCBI taxonomy): domain Eukaryota; kingdom Metazoa; phylum Chordata; class Mammalia; order Artiodactyla; family Bovidae; genus Oryx; species Oryx dammah. The sequence continues at coordinate 71,076,830 of NW_024070213.1, forward strand.
AAAAAAAACAAGGATTGGGAAAGTTTCTTTAAGAAATCATTGTAAAATCTACTCAAATTATTTGATGCGATCTTAAAATAATTCACTGCATTTTAGAATTTCCCAGCTTGATAATGGTTTGTCACCAAATTAATTTATGTGTTTTGACTATTGGAAAACATTTGCCCTTGAAAACTGTTTAAAATGCTAATAAAAATATCAGGCCTGTTATGGAATCATCAGCTTTCAGAGTTGGAAGGGACCTTACAGATCCTGTAATAGCTGAAAGTACTGTGTGGGCATTTACAATAATGTGTTATGGGAAGATTGAGGGCAGGAGGAGAAAGGGGCAACAACGGATGAGATGGTTGGATAGCATCACTGACTCAGTGGACATGAGTTTGAGCAAACTCCAGGAAATAGTAAAGGACAGGGAAGCCTGGCATGCTGCAGTCCATGGCATTGCGAAGATCAAACATAACTGAGCAACTGAATGACAGCAGTTATAACAGGAGAGGCTCTTCTGCTTGTGCTTGAAGGAAAGTAGGTTTAATCAGAAGAAATAGATTTGTAGAGATTTAAGGTATTTCTGAGCATTTTCTAAGTACTTTGCCTGTTGATGGCAGTAATTTACATGATTTCACTTAATGTGATTTGGAGGGAGGTGTGGATGCAGGTACTGCTAACACTCATTATCAGCAATCATTAGGTCTCACCACTGAAAAAGAGGAGAAAGGGACCTCATTGAGGAAACTGGGAAGAAGAAACCTGACTAAAAATGAGTTTTATTTACATGAACAATATTAAGACTGTCCCAAGTTGATTCATGACTTAAGAGAAGTAATGAGAAAAAGTGAGATAGCGGTGGGGTGTGTATGAAATCTTTGAAAGGTAATTTGTTCATTGGGAGATGCAGTTTGCCAGTAGCCTTTAAATCTCTGTTGGAAGCAAGGGTAAACTTGTGTTTGTGTATTAGAAGTGTTGTGAAAAACCACTCACTGTACAGTACAGAGTATCTCTTTCTACCATTATTTCTGCCTCTCCGCATTGGATTTATTTAAGATGAGTAAGTTTACTCCTCAGGGAACTTTCAGTTCGGTAGAATAAGCCAAGTGTGTTCAGTTCCAGTCTCTGACTGTCTAGCTTATAACTTTTTGTGCAGAGCCTTGGCACAGTTTCTAATGATGGTAACACCAAAATATTTGAGTAAATGAGATGACACTGCCTGCAGGTTAATCCACCTGGGACTTCCATAGAAGTCTGCCTGTTAACAACTTCCTTCTCTCCCACCTTAAAACTTATTTTTTCTTATTTTGTCTTGTTAATGTTACCATCCACCAAATGTCCCAGTTGGAACCCTTGATATCACCCTTTCTTCTTTACTTTAGTTCCCTGATGAATATTTCTCAAATTAGTCTCCTTATCTCAGGCTTCTTTTTAATGCAGTATGTTGGTAGTTCTTCCATTAGAATTTTCTTCCTAAATATCACAGCTGATCATTGCCTTCTGCATTGCCTCCCATAGATGAGATAAACTCCTAAGAGGTTGCCCACCTAAGCTGACTGAAATTACTCTCCCTCAAATCGGTAACAATCTCCAGGTAACTTAGTGGGTGGTTTCTTTGCTCTTTTATTTCGTATGTAAACACTGTTTACCATTTTTTCCTTCTTGAAATTTTCATATGTATAGGTGTCCCTCCCACAGGTTTGGGTTTGTTACTGTTTGTCTCAGTAAGAGGTTGTTAGTACCTATTTGGATAATTTTGGGAAGGTCTCCCAGGGACAGAGGAGCCTGGTAGGAGGCCATCTTTGGGGTCATACAGAGTTGGACACGACTGAAGCGATTTAGCAGCAGCAGCAAGGAGGCAGGGGTTTGTTTGCTTTAGAGTGGATGTTGTCAGAAAGGGGCAATTCAATCACTTGACATCTTAATAAATGTTGTAAGGAGGCATGGTAAAGCAGAGGAACAGCCATTGTAAAGCAGAAGTTGCAGTCACTCTTTTAGTTGGAGGATGTTTGGTATTTTGTGTTGCTAAGTGAGCCTGCCTGAAATGGATGTTCTGTGTGATTGTATATAGGAAAACAATATCCTTTCACTGTAAGATAAGATCTGTTGATCTGTTTGGATTATTCATTTGGATATTATCATTGGAGTTTAGGTATGAACCTCAGAATTCAGTTCAGAACCTCAGAACTACACTCCAGTTCCTGGACTGTAGCGGCTATTGGGCCCCCTTTCTCAGCATCTCTCCCCTCCCTGCAAATCTTCATTTTTTTTGGCCAAGAGCAGATGAAGTTGGTCTTCAGGGCAGTAATTCACAATGTTGACAGCCTCACTTTTGCTGGGATTTTGTTGATTAGGATCAGAGAAGTGGCCATTCAGTTTAGTCTGTAGTGGAACTAGGCTTGTTAATTCTCTCTCCCTCTGATGTAAGATGATTGATTGAGCCATCTAATGTGTGACGGTGGTTATTCAATAACATTAAGACTGGACAGGATACATACCCACTGTAACACCAAAATCCTGTGTTTTCCCTCCTGTTTCTTTGTACTTAATTCATCTGTTACTACCCCCATATCTAATCCATTTCAAAAGCCTGTTAATTTTTAATCTTGTAAATCTCAAATAGGGTTGTTTTCTTGTTTTACAATAGTTACTTATCTAATATGTATTTCTTCTGAAAGACACATCATGACCTTCTTGTGTGCTACCAGGGACAGTAGATAGCGCTTCAGTACTGCACCTGGAGGGGTCATTCTAAACAGCAAAATTACCAACAAAAAGCACAGACATACAAAAACAAAAACAAGTGGCACCAGATAGACTGAGCAGAGGATGCTTGTTTACAGTGTGAGAGGCGAAATAAGGCAGACCGTCACCTTGTGCATTGTCAGCTGGGAGTGTGTGCGGATGCGTGCTTTGGGTGCTGCAAATGTTTCGTGGTTCTTCACAAGTCTGCAAATGACATGAAAGCATTGGAGAATTGATTCGGGGGTTACAACACATTTTACTTTGCTAATAATGAGAATTGGCTGTACGTCCATTTTTCCATCTCCATTGACTGTCATAACTCTAATTCTATCTGCAGTAGCTCTCCTTACTGTTCTCCATTCAGTCTGCTAAATGAAGTTTGATTCTCTTCAAACCACTTTCCATAGTGTAACTAGAGTAATACTTGGAAAATGTTAATCTGATCATTCCACTTACTCTTCATCTCTACCTCAAATGCTTTTCGGTAGCTTCCCATCACTTTTATAATAAAGACTAGAATCTTAGTAAGGTCTTCAAATCTCTTTAATCTTTGGCCCTTGCTTACTTGGTTATAACCTCCCCACTCTCCACACACAGTTCCTGTTCATGTTTAGGATCTGTCTTTTCTGATATACAACTTTCTTTCCAGTCTAGCTCATGTTATTTTGTTATCCCATTGTCTTTGTATCACGTTCCCCTCCTTCGTAGCATTTATCTCAGTTCATAACTACGTATGATGTAAGTACTCATATATGTAGTTTAAAAAAAATTATGCCTCAATTCGATTGTTATGTAAGCTTCAAGGTAGCAGGAAGCACCTGTGTTTGCTTTTGCTAGCCCTTGTAGGTGTATGCTAGTACCTAGCATAGTACCTGACAAAAGGTTCTCAGGACATAGTGAATGAGTATATACAACCTTTCCCATCTTAACCTCAGCCTGTATTTCCATCTTCCCGTTAGGTTTCCCTGTGTCTCAGACACACTGAATTGCTTCTCACTCTGGGGTGCTATGCTCCTCCCCAGGACCACAGCCATGCACACAGATTTAAAATCCCAAACCAGCTTTCTCCATGGAAACCCCTCTCAAACATTTGAAATCCAAACTATCAATTCTTTGGTGTGGTCATTGCCACAAACCCTTGAGTATTTTTAAAAGTTTGTGTGAGATTTGTCCAATTTACCTGTTTGTCTGCCATGTGAGATGAAAAGTTCAGAGGAGGGACTGGGTCTGAGTTTATCATTTCAGCCCTTAATGCCATAGCTAAAGCAATAAACGTGTAAGAGACATTTTACAAATTGCCTTCTCAGTCTGCCATGGATAGCTTTCAAACTGGTCCGACAATTTCTTTTTAAGATTTATAGTGCAAACTTTTTAACACATTAACAGAGGGAACTTTCTGGTTTCAGGGTCACAATTAAAAAGTAATTCTTACTATCGCAATCTAGTTTTCTGATTTTTAAAAATATTATCTATTGCTAATTTTGCTGATGCTCATTTCAGCTTTTAAAAATGTTTAACTAGATTTTTGAAATCAATAAACTTCTTTATTAGTATAAGTTCTTTGAGGGTCCTTTGCTCATAATCCAACCTTTGTAGCATCACAGGCAGTGAATAAAATAAATGGTAAATAAAGGAAGGAATCTTTGTACGAGTAGTTTCTTCAGAACTATAAAATAACTTTTTATTGGGATGATATGCTTTTTTAAATTCAAATTGATGATCCCTGTGTTTTCTCTTCAACCATATGATTAACATTTCAGAGATTCTTAGGGGTTCCTAACTGATATGCCTGTCTAATGGATTTTATCCAAGTAAAATAATTGGTGAAGATGCTTTTCATGCTTTGTGTGTAGAAGTGCGTGCATGGTTCTATTCAGTTGATTTTTTCTTTTTAACTTTCTGGACTGTTATGTGATTTTAAATTCATTTTTTTCATCATGTAAAATGGGAAGGGGCTTCCAGTTGGGAGAACTGTGTTAATTTTAAAAGGCACAGGCTTAATTTACCTGTGTTATCCCAGTTTAACCATATACTTTTCTTTTTAAGCAGTTTAACAAGACTTGATAAGAATTATGCTTGTGTGTAGTTTAAAACTTTGTCCTTTGGCAATGGTTCTTAAGGAAAGGAGGCTAGATGTCTGGTGGAACAGTTTTCTGCTTCAAAACATCCTTTTGAAAATACACTTGATTCTGGTGGTGGGAGTTGGGATGGAGGTGAGTGTTTGCATTTTGTAGTTCTCCCAGTGGTTTGTAATATGAGCCGCCCAGTCTGACACTACAGCATTACACAGGAAGGTGTTCTTAAAGACTTCGTAGATAAAATTCAAATCACACGCAAAGTAAAAGTAAAGAGGCACTTTTCTTCCCCTAAAAGCCTTGATGCAGTTATAGTTGACCCCAGAACTATGGGTTTGAACTGCACGGGTCCACTTAACATGGGAAAATTTTTCATTAAATGCATACCACATATACTATTGGTTGAATCTGCAGATGGAGAACTGTGTGGATGTGGATGTTGACTGTAAAGTTATACATGGATTTTTGATGAGGTGTGGAGGGCTGTTGGGGGGTGGTGGTACGTGGGGAGGGTTGGAGCCTTTAATGCCCACGTTGCTCAAGGGTCAGCTTTATTAGACTGAATGAGTATTCATTGAAGGTCCTGTCAGTAAATTTGAAATCAAGGCTAACCTGAGGAGAATAAAGCCAATGATACCTTATTTAAAAGAGTACAACAGGACTTAGATACAAGTGATAGCATTGGATTTGAAAACTGATTTTTATTAATGCTTAAAAATTTTAATTACTGACACAATTTAATCTTTTATTAGGTTTATGGCTACAAATGATTTGATGACAGAACTGCAGAAAGATTCCATCAAGTTGGATGATGATAGTGAAAGAAAGGTAGTGAAAATGATTTTGAAGTTACTGGAAGATAAAAATGGAGAGGTACAGAATTTAGCTGTCAAATGGTAAGCTGTTTTTTACTTGCTTCCTACCACCTCAACTTTTAAAAAGTTCACTATGGTAACTGGTAAATTTTCTTAGTTTTGTTCTATGTCTTTGTGGAGTGTTTCAGACTTTGCGGGTAACTTGACTTAGCATTTGTACTTGGTACGTAGACACATATCCTTATATGTAGTTTCTATATTGGCTAGAACAATGGTATTTATATCTTACGAAACTTTACAAAGAGTAGTTCTCTTACTTATTCGGCCAGATTTTTTAGCTAGGTTAAAAGGCCTACTTACTGTATATTCCAAGGCCGGGTGAAGTTTAAGAACCAACGATAAGGGAAGTGAAAAATAATAAGACTTAGTAAAGGATAGCAGCAGTTAAACCCATAAGTCACTTAACACTGATGATACAATAGTTACAAAGAATTCCCATTACCTTGGAGAATGGTACATTGAGAGCATCTTTTAGGTGTGATATTGACAGCTGGGTAGAGAATCTGAGTTCTTGGTAAATTGTATTAATGCACCTTTTTAATTTATGCATATCAAATATTAGAGATCCTTAAAAATTTACATGGTAAGTTATTGGTAAGTACAACCTTTAGCTTCCTATAAAGTTAAATTATAGAATTTAATCTCATTTTGTATGACATATATTTGGTATTGATTTAAATAGAGCATTCTCATTGTTACTTCTGAATTTTCTTATAAAGGCTTTAGATTTATTTTAGGCTAAGGATTTACGCATCTGTAAAAACAGGCAAAGTGTGAGAAATCATTGGTCAGCATAGATTTTTCTAGATATGTAATACAGCTTTCTTTAACTGAGGACATTTGCAAGTTTAAAATAAAATGGGTCTTCAAAAAAAAATAAGTTGCAGAATAGAGCCAGTGAGTCTACTTTTACTTCAGTAGTTATTTTCATCTTTTATTTTGATATGTGCTTATTATTAACAAAATTTTGTCTAACATATGTGCTGAGCAATTACTAGCCTTTAAAAATGATAATAAAAAGTAAGTTTTGTCCCACATTGAGAGATACACAGATCTTGATTCACTTGAGTATGAATCTTGTTAGAAACCTGAGCTTTTGATGATCTCTTACACTTAAAATTTAACAGGTTGGGGGGAAAATGACATATATTTAGTAATATAAGGAAGAAATTAAGATATAAACAAAAGTAATATATTAGGAAATAAAACTCAAGAACTGATTCTAGGAGGAGGGAAAGTCCTAATAGATAAATTACTAAGTAGCTTTATCAAGAAGTTGAAAAATTTATCAAAGAACTCATCACCCAAAAGAAACTCCTGCCTAAAAATCTTTTCGCATACTCTTTGAAACTTCAAACAGCAGATAATTCCAGTACAGATAGTTCTAGAATTATTTCAGAACATAAAGTATTGAAACCTTTTAAACAAAATACTGATAACAAATTCTGACTAAATATAACACTAAAAGAGAAGATTACACATCAGTTACATTTAAATGTTCAAAATAAAATCAGTAGTATATTAAGTGCAGTTTACCATGACCAAGTGAATTTCATCCTGAGTATAAGGACAATTTAATATTATGTGCTTTATTAATATTTTTATTCCATCATATTAATAGATCGGGGGAAAAAACTATCTGGTTAGTTGTCAAGGTACTGATGAGATTCAACTTTTGTTCTTCATTTAAAAGAAAAATAAAATCCAGCACCTAGACTGCTTAATATAATTAGAGGAATGAAATACTTTCTGAAAACTGGCATCATATTTAATGTCAGGGTGAAGAACAGGTCAGAGATGCTTTATATCATTAAAGTGAATTCATCACTTGTTTCAAGTAAAGCATTTAATAACAAGAAATCCATAGGTCCTTTTTTAAAAAGTGCACAAACACATTTATAACTCAACCCAAAAGCCAATAAATTACCAGATACTTTCACACTAAAGGCAGGAAACACGAGTGTCTCTCTATCTTCATTAGATTTCTTTTGAAGGAATTAGCTACTGTAAGACAAGGGGGAGGAAATTAAGACATAAAAGAATTTTAAAAGGTCACAGGCAAAAACAAGTCAGTCAAGAAAAGAGAATAAAAAATTTAGTGAGGGAGTATGCTGTAAAATTAATGAACAAAAATCAGCCTTCAAATAAGCAAATAAAACAAAAGATATGGAAGCAAATGTCCATTTATTATGCAACAGAAAGACAAAGTGCCTAGCAATAAATGTAACAGATGTTACAGTGGTGACTTTGGGTGAGGATATTGTGTGGCTTAAAGTAAGTGTATAATTTTATCTTTTAAAAAACTTTTATAGGAGAAAAACTTTAAAATACTCTTGACCAATAGCAAAAATGTACTTGTGAACAAATGGCAAGACATCTCAGGTCCCTGGATAGAATAACTCAACAGAGCTGTTAGTTCTGGGTTATTTTAATGTTAACTTAACTCGAAAAATCAGTAAGTTTTTCCCACAAGCTAGACAGGTTGATTCTAAAGGGCATTTTGGTATGAAGAGCAAAGAGGGGCAGGATATTTGTTTGATAGACCACAAAAGCCCTGAAAATCACTGGACTTGGAGATGTGTTGGTTAACCCTGCTTGATATGGAAACATACTGTTATGTTTATCTAATGAATGGAAGCAGTGAGGTAGTGACACAGTTATAGAGCAGTAGTGGGAAATAGGGTGGAAACTACACGATGCAGTTGGCGGCATCATGAGAAAAGTTGAACCTTTAAAAAAAAAAACTGGATTACCATTTGGAAAACATAAAATTGTATCCTTACCTCACAACTTCTTACTAGACGTCAACATTGTTCACCTTAAGTTGGTTTTATTTTGGATATATTAGTGTTTTGTGACTTTTTGCTGCTGATTAGTAGTTCATTGATATCTTTTTAGGGTTTGGCTATTGTGCATAAAGTTAGAGTGAACATTCTTGTATGAATCTCAGGACATGTGTCTTTATTTCTTAGGAAGAATGAAATTGCTGTTGTCTATTTGGTGGCACTAGTGGTAAAGAACCTTCTTGCTAATGCAGGAGACGTAACAGATGTGGGTTCAGTCCCTGCGTGGGGGAAAATCCCGTGGAGGAGGAAATGGCAGCCCACTCCAGTATTCTTGCCTGGAGAATCCCATGGACAGAGGAGCCTGACAGGCAATAGTCCGTTGAGTTGCAAAGAGTCGAATGTGACTGAAGCGACTTAGCATGCGTGAACATTTAGATTTTTAAGAAACTGATAATTGTTTTCCAAAGTATTTGTACCATTTTATATGAAAGTACAGTTGTTCCACATTATCATCAATGGTTGGTTGTGTTAACCTTTTTTTTTTTTTGGCTACGACTCTCAACATTGCAGATGGTTTCCCTACCATGGATCAAACCTGTTCCCCCTGCAGTGGAAGCATGGAGTCCTAACTGCTGGATTGCCAGGAAGTCCTGGTTATGTTGCTCTTTATCTATTCCAGTTGGTGTATAGGTGTAGTTTTAATTTCCATTTCTCTGAATGACTACTGATGTTTAATGCTGTTTTGTTTATTGCCATTTATTTTCTAGTGGACTTCCCCACTTTTTAAAATTGAGGTTGTCTTTTTATTGCTGAATTGTAGTTCATATATTCTGGGTATATGTCCTTTTGCACATATATGTTTTATAAGTATTTTCTCACAATTTGATCTTAAAATTTTAATTTACTTTAAAATTTAGTTTGACTTAATTTATAAATTCATTTCAGCTTTTATGGTTATTGCTTTCTGTGTTCTTAGAAATCTGTTTATATTATGTTGCAAAGATTGTCCCTTGTTTTCTAAAAGCTTTATAGTTTCAGCTTTTATTTTTAGTCCTGTGATCTATTTTGAATTAATTTTTATGAAGTAGAAATTGAGGTTATGTTTTTTTTTCCATATGGATATCCAGTTGTTGAAGCACCATTTATTGAAAGCATCTTCCTTTCTGTACTGTCAGTTTTGGCATCTCTGTCAAAAGTCAATTGACTATAAAAGTGTTAAGTCTATTTCCAGACTCTGTTATGTTCCACTGGTCTATTTGTCTATTCTAATGCCAATGCCATATTGTTTTCTTAGCGTAGCTCAGGCTTTTTCAGGCTTGGTGCTCTTCAGTTTTGGGGCCAGATAATTCTTTGTTATAAGGAACTATCTTGTACGTTCCATGTATTGTTGGATATTTAGCAGTTTCTCAGCTTTTACCCACTATTTTTGCCAGTAGCATTCTTTCATCCCTCAGTGGGGGCAACCAAAAATGTCTCCAGACAGTACCAAATTTTTGTTGAAGGGCTAAAATCTCCCTTGGTTGAGAAACACTGGTACAGATCTGTAGAAGTCTGAAGTAAGGTCAGATAAGTTTTCTAGACTCATTTTTCTTTTCTCAAGAGTATTTTGAGTTTTTAAGTTCTTTGTATTTCATGTAAATTTTAGAATCAGTTTCTCAGGTTCTGTTTTAAAAATAAGCTTGCTCAAATTTTGGTTGAAATTGTGTTGAAGCTATAGAAATATTTGAAGAGGATCGGCAATTACAATAATACTAGATCTTTTAACTGTTATACTGCAGTATCTCATAATTATTTCAGAACTTTCTGTTCATTCCTTGGGATAGTCTACCTTAACAGTTGTTGTCAGTGAGTATCCCCCTCTTTTAATCCTGATTTTGGTAATTTGTTTTCTCTCTTTTCTCCACAATTCATTTAATCAAGGATTTACCATATTTACTAATCTTATCAAAGAACTGACTTTAAGGTTTGTTCATTTTCCCTATTGTGTATTGCCTTATTTTACTGATTGCTGCTGCTGCTGCTGCTTTTTTTTTTTTTTTTTACTATTTTTCTTTCCGCTCATTTTTTCCTTTCCTAATTCTTAAACATTTAAAGGTATATTTTCTCCAAGTAGTTTGTGATTATTTTTTTATCACTCAGTTTGAAGCATTTTTAATCTCCATTGTGATTATTCTTTGATTTACCAGTTATTTAGAAGCAATTTCCAAATACTTATCTGGATGTTTATTTTTAATGGTTTCTGACTTACTTGCGTATGATCAGAGAATCATACTCTTTAAGATTTCAGAGAGGTTTACCTTGTTTGTTTTGGTTTGTATTGTTCTGTCTGCTCATTGAGATTGGTTTTATGATTCATCATATGATAGCTCAGTTGGTAGAGAATTTGCATGCAAAGCAGGAGACTGTGGTTCGATTCCTGGGTTGGAAGATCCCCTGGAGAAGGGATAGGCTACGCACTCCAGTATTCTGGCCTGGAGAATTCCATGAACTGTATAGTCCATCAGGTCGCAAAGAGTTGGACATGACTGAGTGACTTTCACTGTGGTGGATGCTCCCTGTGTATATGTGAAAGTGTTTTCTACAGAAGTTGGATATGGTGTATTATAAATGTCAAGTCAAGGTAGCTGGTAGTGTTGTTCAGATTTATATATCCTTTGTGATTTTTTTTTCTTCATATTAAGTACTGAGAGGAATGTTAAAAATTTCAACTATCATTGTCTGTTTATCTGTTTTTCTCTTTAATAATGGCAATTTTTGCTTCATGTATTTTAAAGCTGTATCATTAGAGGCATACATATTTATAATTATGTCTTCCTGATGTTTGATGTATTTATGAGTAAAAATGTTTCTTTTTAAATACACTGTATCTTGGAATATATTTTTTCTTATGTTAATATAGCTGCCCCAGTTTTTTTTTTAATTAGTATTTGCATAGTGCATCTTTTTTCTATTACTTTCAGCTTTTAATCTGTTTTTATTTTTAAATTATGTGTCTTGTAGACAGCAGATGGTTAAGTCTTGCTTTTTTTCCTTCTATTCAGTTTCATAATTTCTTCCCTTTGATGGCATTGTTTTTTTAGTTCATTGTTTATTGTAAATATTGATGTAGGAAGCTTTCAGCATGCCATTTTGCCTTTTTTTCTATTTGTTTCTTTTGTTGTTGTTGGTTTTTATTTATTTTTGCAAATTCATTTGTATTTTTTTGGCTGCTCTGGGCCTTCATTGCTGTGAGAGGGCTTTCTCTAGTTGTGGTAAGTAGGGGCTACTCTAGTTGTGGTACACAGGTTTCTCATTGAGGGTGGGTTCCCTTGTTGCAGAGCGCAGGCTCAGTAGTTGTGGCGCATGGGCTTAGTTGCCCCATGGCATGTGGAATCTTCCTGGAGCAGGGATTGAACCCATGTCCCCTGCATTGGCAGGCAGAGTCTTAACCACTGGACCAACAGAGAAGTCCCTGTTGGTTTGTTTTTGTATTTTTATACCTTTTTTGAGGCAATATTTTATAGCAACAGTTCTCAAAGTTTAAGTTGGGGTCCCTGACAAGTGACCTAAAAGTTTAAAACTAATATGAGTAATGACTAAGTCAGGCAATTCTTTTGACTTCTCGTCTCTTTAGTGTGTATTGTATTCATTCTAGCATCTGATCCTTCCATTTGAAATGCTCTTTTTTCTAACTATATCCCGTAAATGCAAGTACCTGAAATTTGTTTCTGAAGTGTGGTTTCCTGTCTGTAAATAAATACTAACATTCCATTTAAAAGTTATCTTTTTTTTTTCAGTTGCACAGAGTAGTGAATGCCTTCAGTTAATTTCTAAAATAGTTATGTGAGTTCCTTGCCTCACCAACCAGATGGTAAATTTTTGAAGATCAGGGCCATACTTTTGTTAATCAGTACAGTCTTGAGTACAGTGGCTCCTCAGTGGATAGTCATGTCCCAAGTTTACCTCTGTGCTGAATTCTGTGGGAAGGACACAGGAGGAGAGCTTGCCTTGATCCTCAACCAGTGGACTTGCATGCAGTGCTAAAATAATAGCAGTGTGAGACACTAACATGAAAGGCATATTCAAGATGCTTTGGAAGCTTGGAGAGGTTCTCACTTGTTTGGTTTCTGCAACTGATTACTTGATGCTTAAAACAAGAAAATAAAAGGTATAAATTCTTGGGCTTATGAATTGAATGAAGTTGATGTTAGATGGTAGGAAGAGAGGATCACAGTTGGCAAAATGTGATATGTAGGGTGGAATTTCTATTGCAGGTAAATCATGGGATTCTTGTTAGGAACAGACTCCTAATTAGCTTTTTTATTATTACAAGATGTGTATTAGAAGGGTTTGCCAAGGGTGGGGGTCAGGTGAAAGCATCTTGAATTTCATGATATTATGAAGAAAATAAATGGGAAGAAATTGGAAACTGCAAGAAGCTTATTAACCAAGAATTTTTTATACTCTTATTCGTATACTACTTTTCTCTCTTTCTGTTTTTTTATCTAGGTTAAATTTTTTTTTTTTTTTCTTTTTGTGTTACAGTCTGGGCCCTTTAGTGAGTAAAGTGAAAGAATACCAAGTAGAGACAATTGTAGATACCCTCTGCACTAACATGCTTTCTGATAAAGAACAACTTCGAGATATTTCGAGTATTGGCCTCAAAACAGTAATTGGAGAACTTCCTCCAGCTTCCAGTGGTAAGCAAGAGTGTTTTTTCCTTCTACTTCCCTTTTATAAATGGAAGTGTTTCTCCTTTAATTTTTTTTTTCTCCTGGTCACAGAGAGAGAAAGATGTATTTATCCCTGAAAGATCTTGTAAACATCCCTTTGAACAGTGAAGGGGAAAAAGTCTAGAGTCTTATTTTTGCTTAAAAACAAATTCAGTTATTTTGATTGAATTTAAGTATTTCTTTGGAGTGCCAGTTCTGAAAATTTTTGATGTTGGAACTTGATTTTATATCATTGCATGTACAGTGACTTGCAGAAAAGAGTTAAACCAGTGTATGCATGAGAGAAAAGATAACCAAAATCATGAGTTATTTTGATTAGCTTTCCATTTTCAGTATTAATTTTGCTTTGCATTAGAATTTATGGTGTAAAACTTAACACTATTAAGATAGCTATGAAAGATTTCAGTTTACTAGTATCTTTAATTCAGGCTGAGCTTTTTATAACTACTTACAATTTTAAAAAGTTTAAAACAGTTACAGTTAATGAATTTGTCAAGTAATTAGCTTCTGATCTCCAACAGAAATTTTTATGTAAGTTTTAGAATTGGCCTTGACTACTAAGCTATTGGCTTAAATTAACAGTCTAAAGTTAGTGTCTCATCTGCAAATGGAGTGCAATTACTATTCCATGGAAAGATGTATATTGGTAGAAATGTAGTCTTAGTATGTAGTTTTCATTCATTTACTTAATATTTATTAATCACCGTGCTAGCTATCAGGCTAGATGATGCATGTGTACTATTTCACTTTGTCCAAACGTCAATCATGTGAGAGATCTTAATAATGTAGATTGTTGATAAGAGAATTCAAATTCAGAGAGATTAGGTCAATTCATCCAAAGTTTTGATTACCTTGTTGGGTGAAGAAGATTCATACCCATTATTTTCTGTATCATGTCATTGTTACTTTACCCTTACTGAATTAGTTACTTCAAAAACATTTCTTCAACTCTGAGCATGTTATTTATAGTTGTATTCAGTTCAGTTGCTCAGTCAATTCCGACTCTTTGTGACCTCATGGACTGCAGCATCCCAGGCTTCCTTTCCATCACCAACTCCTGAAGCTTGCTGAAACTCATGTCCATCGATTTGGTGATGCCATCCAATCGTCTCATCCTCTGTTGTCCTCTTCTCCTGCCTTCAGTCTTTCCCAGCATCAGGGTTTTTCCAGTGAGTCAGTTCTTTTCATCAGGTGGCCAAAGTACTGGAGTTTCAACTTCAGCATCAGTCCTTCTAGTGAATATTCAGGACTGATTTCCTTTAAGATTGACTGGTTTGATCTCCTTGCAGTCCAAGGGACTCTCGTGTCTTCTCCAACCCCCCAGTTTAAAAGCATCAAATTCTTTGGCGGTCAGCTTTCTTCATACTCCCAACTCTTACATCCATACATGACGACTGGAAAAACCAAAGATTTGACTAAACAGACCTTTGTTGGCAAAGTAATGTCTCTGCTTTTTAATATGCTGTCTAGGTTGGTCCTAACTTTTCTTCCAAGAAGCAAGTGTCCTTTTATTAGTTATATTGGTAATTGTCCTCATTTTTTCCCTCTCGTTAAATAAAACATGTTTGTTTTTAGCTGATTTCTGGCTCTAACAGGAATTCTGTTAACCATACAGATTTTTTACTTTCACAGTTTCTTTTTCCTTTTTTTCCTCTCTCTGGTCAGTAACAATACAGATCTACTTTAAAATATTAATAACCTTTATTGATGAGTCTCCTGGAACAACATTTCTACTTAGATTGGAAAGGATCTCATTAGGTTACTACTAAAAATGACTCAAGTAGAGAAAAATGTTATATGCTTTCCAGTTTAGAGGTGTAAACATTACAGCTGCTAATAGCTCCATAGCCAGCATTCCCACTGGTGCACAGAAATAGTTGTGCAGTATGAGTTTACTGAATTGATACTGTTTTCCCTGTTTCATGCACTCTTCTGCAGTTATCTCCAGTTCTTGTTTATGTCTAATAACTTATTTTATTGCAAAACAGTCTATTTTGAAACATTTTTCTGACATGGATCTCTTGAGTCAGTTTTTAAATCAAGTTTAGAGTTGCTGAGTATTTAATAACTAGAATGAATTTAAGGTGGAATTCAACGTACTTGCCTAGAAATTATTATGGCTCCTTTTTCGTGCAGGCTCTGCATTAGCTGCTAATGTATGTAAAAAGATTACTGGGCGTCTTACCAGTGCAATAGCAAAGCAGGAAGATGTCTCTGTTCAGCTAGAAGCCTTGGATATTATGGCTGATATGTTAAGCAGGTAAACGTGACTGTGGTTTCTATTACTTATATACAATATTTGCATTTATTAACGACTTCTGATAAATATAATAAAACTTGGTCAAATTATTCATATTTAAATTGTTTTATAAATGTGTGGTTGGGGTGAGGGAAGAAAAAAGCTAACTATACTTATGTAATATTACATAGCAAGCATATTTTTTGTAGCTTGAAAAATAATAAAATTTGTAATTTAAATATTTCAGCACGGTTTTTATATTTTGTTTTACCCTTTATTTTCTTGAATATAGTCATCATTATTTGTGGCTAATTCACTTGAACTTGAAAATAATCAAGTGCCTTCATGTGGTACAAATACACAGTAAAAGTGAAGAGCTGTCCTAGCACACAAAAAGCTTATACTTCACTATAGGAGATAAGACAAAAGGCTGTAATGTAAGGCAGAGCTGGACTAAATATTAACGCAGAGTACAGTGTATTTTGACATTTAAAATGGAAGGAGCCACTAAAGTTTGTTATGGAAACCGCATCTGGATTTAGTTTTGCAAAGTGGTTAGAGCACAGGTGTATGTGCTTAAGGATAAAATATATCAGAATAGTCTTGAGTAGTAGTAGTAGTCAAGAGTAGTCTTGAGTTAGGAAGCATTATGTTCTAGTATTCCAGAACATAGAATGAATAGAAAGTAGTCAGAGATCATTCTGATTGATTGGAGTCTTATCAATTTGATAAGTAGTGAAAATTCAGTTAGACCGTTTTTCCTATGTGTGACTTGATCACTAGCACTGTACTGGCCAGGACACAGATATTTGACTGCTTTTGAGTCATTGAACTGCACATGTGAAATGATTTGAGAGAGAGAGGAGTTGAACCAACACAGTGGTTGAAACTTGAGTGTATAGATTTGTAGAGAAAAGACAATAGGGAGAAGAAGTAATCAAGAGATGGTCAGAGGGCAGAAATTGTAGTAGTTCTTGGACATCTTGAATTTATTTGTTTTCTTCTTATTTTATTTTAAGGCAAGGAGGACTTCTTGTTAATTTCCATCCTTCAATTCTGACCTGTCTGCTCCCCCAGTTGACCAGTCCTAGACTTGCAGTGAGGAAAAGAACCATTATTGCTCTTGGCCATCTGGTTATGAGCTGTGGAAATATAGTTTTTGTCGATCTTATTGAACATCTGTTATCAGAGTTGTCCAAAAATGATTCCATGTCAACCACAAGAACCTACATACAATGTATTGCTGCTATTAGTAGGCAAGCTGGTCATAGAATAGGTAAGAAATATTTATATAATTAAAATTTTTCTTTAAAACATATTAATGAATATTTATAAGAACCAATATGCTTTTCTTAGGTGAATACCTTGAGAAGATAATTCCTTTGGTGGTAAAATTTTGTAATGTAGATGACGATGAATTAAGAGAGTACTGCATTCAAGCCTTTGAATCATTTGTGAGAAGGCAAGTTTTTAAGATCTCTACTTTTCAAATAAAATTTTTTCTTAAGAATAGAATAATAATGAAGATCTAGATTTGGTGGGTGAGGAAAAATGAATTATTTTATTCACAGCTGGATTAAATTTTGGATTTCAGATGTTTTAATTAAGTTTTAAATAATAAGTGATAACAATACAGTATTTGAAGTGAATATCATCTTAATTTTAAAATACAGTTGTCACATTTATTTTGAAATGTTTCCTCCTTACTGTTAGAACTTAAAGAACTTGGGAAAAGTATATATAATTGTCTTTCAGTTGTCTTAATGTGGTTTACCAGAACAAATTAATTATCTGGTCAGAAATATATACTAGTGAATTTTGTATCTCTTCAACAATTTTTGAGATCTGTTACATCCATTTTGCTAGGGCAGTGATTTTCAGTTCGAAAACCTTGGTTCTAATAATAACTGCATTTATGTGTGAGAAGATCATACTGGCTAAGTAGCGAGATTGTTGGTTTTTTTCTCCCACTCCTGGCTAGAATTGACAGCATTGTAGCACAGTGTTTTGTGACTTGACTGTTGCTATTTGTAGTAATAGTAAGCAGTTTTCACTCATGGTTTTTGATAAGTAGCTTTATAGTCATATAAAATTGCTAAAAATTGTGGGGTTCATTTCTATCCTTTTAATTGAGAAATACTTATTCTTGGGCATTTATTATACGTTCTGTCTTCTGAACATTAAAGTTATAAGACTAAACCTAAATTAATGTACCCTACCATTTTCACCAATAATGCTAGTTACTGCAGAATACATTTATTTGGCCTTTGTGTTACAGTTGTATGTTGAAAAGATAGACTGTGTACAGATCTCTCTTTGTATGACCCCACACTAACCATGTCATACCATTTATTGTAAGAATCATCCTAACTTCAAAGGTGTTACAGTGGTGGTGGTAGGAGGGAACAGTTCATCTTATTGATTTAAAAAGAGTAATTTGAAAAGTAAATCTCTTTTAAAACATGAAGTCAGTGAGAGGGAAAGATGAAGGATCTTAGGTGTTGGAAAGGCTGGAGACCACTTTTCCAATGTTACATTAAAGGGAAGACAGAATCTGGTAATAAAGTTGACAGATACTGAATCAAGATAAGTACAATTATACAAGGTAGCTTTTGTTTTTTCTACAGATGTCCTAAGGAAGTGTATCCCCATGTTACTACCATTATAAATATATGTCTTAAGTATCTTACTTATGATCCTAATTATAATTATGATGATGAAGATGAAGATGAAAATGCCATGGATGCGGACGGTGGTGATGATGACGACCAAGGTATTTCAAATTAAGTAGGATTTGTTATATTTTCATGAAAGAACTAATTATAGATGGAGATGATTCTTAGCCCCAGAATGTACTGTTTGTTTGCTTGCTTATAAGCTGAAAAAAAATGTTACTGTTTTTCTCTTGGAAAGCACTTATCAGTGATTACACAGTGTTTTTGTAAGGAGGGAAATGAATACTATTTTTAAAATTGTACCTATAGATATCTATAACATATTCCTAGCAGTTTGATTTGTTTTATACATAGTTACTTTTAATGAGAAATTTTAAGTATTATTTGAGGCTCTGCTTAACTTTAATGAATAATCCAAGTATTTCTGAGGTTCCTGAGATTGATGTCATTGTGCTGAGATTTGTGGTATTTACTGTGGAAAGGAGTAACACTTCAAGGGCACAGGGTTGCTCATGTGTAGTTGTCTCTGTTCTATTAAAAGAACCATAATAGCAATGTTTAAATAAGTTACTGGATGTATGTGTTGGTGGATTTCCTGTTAAAAGGAAATTACTTTTAAGTTTGATTCTTTGAATGAATTTAGGTAATGCCTTTGCTCTAAAGTCTGTAATTCCATCCATCTTAAAAAAAAAAAAAGATACAAAAACGCTCTCTTAATCTCATTTTAGACTCTTAACAGATACTGCTCAGTTTCTCTGCACTATAACAGAACTCCTCAAAAGAATAAATGCTCTCCAACTCCTTTTTCCCCCTTTTCTTTTGTATCCAGTCTTGCAGTGATTGCTAGTGACCTCAGATGTTTGACTCTGCTTATTCCTCAGTTTTCAGCAGCATTTCTTTATTTAACTGCCACAATATCACATTCTCCAGGTTTTAGTCCTGTCTTTGTGATTACTCCTTCTCTGTCCCTATGCCGATTCCTCTTCATCACCCTGATCACTAAGCCGTGGAATATTTCTGAGCTTAGTTCTTGACTTCTCTGTTATGTTTTTATGATCTTGTTGATCTCATCTAGTCTTTTGGCTTTAATATCAGTATGCTGAAAACCCAAACTTCATCCTAGATCTTTCCTGTTAATTCTAGGTTCATATATGCAAAACTGCTTAATTGATATACTGCCTAGATGTCCAGAATATCTTCTTCCCACCCTTCCTCCACTGCCTGGTTATTAACCTGTTTCTTGTTTTGACTTCTCCATCTCAGAATAGCACCTCTATTCTCCTTAGTTTCTCAGGCCAAAAACTTCGGGGTTATACCTGATCACTTTTACGTACCTCCCTCATCCAGTCTCCCATCTCAGGACTTTCCCATACTGCATACTCCTATTTCCCTTTTTAGCATTCTTACTTTCTTCATTACACCTAGTCATTTTCTGATACCTAATATTTTTTTATCATAGTGTTATTGTAACTTATATAACCATAATTTTAGTTACTAGGCTTTTTAATTTTTATAACTTTTTCAATAAAGTATATTTCTGTAAAGTTATTCCCATAGTTTGGTTGCCATTGGAAATTTTTCTTTTACTTATTTGCTTTAAATAGTCTACTTGATAGTGCCCTGTAATTTTTCTTCAAATCAAATGCCTTGATTTAGCAGTATTTGGTATAAGAGAGACGGAATTGTTAATACTTAAGCTTAGAATATTGTTTTATTTTATTATTATTTTTTAGAATATTGTTTTAATGTTTAGCAAGAGTTTGGAAAAGCTAGTGCTCTATTCTGTGGACAGAATTTTATTGTTGTAACTGAGAAAGTATAGCTTCTTTAAGCTATATTAAGATAGTATTTTGATAAGTTGATAACAAATATGTATATTTGTTCCTAATAGCCCATCAAGAAATTTAATGGAAAGCCATGTAACCACAAAGAAAGCTAATATCAGGATTCTTTTTTCTCCCCTGAAAACTTAGTTTCACAGTGTGATATGCCATTGGTGATCATTATTTTTATGGTTTATCTTATAAACTCCTCAGTTGTTTGATTTTCCTGCAGGGTCAAGTGAATCTTTTGAATTGAATTTCTATTCATATTATTTAAAAGGCTGGGACATTTACACATATTTGTAATCTGAAGATGTTTAATGTGTTAATAAATGATAGTTAATAAGCAGCTCATTATCCATCAATGAGAAAATGTTTAACAAAAACACAATCAGATCATTTTTCTTTAGAGGTTTATGCGTAGATTTTTAAGTAAACTCTGCTTCTGGTTTATGAACCAGTTCTTTTTAAACCTGTCTCTGACTGTATATCTTAAAAGTTAGAAAATTATCTTAGTTATGAGTATCAATTTACTTTCTGTATTAAACTTTTCATATGATTAATAGTCTGTTAACATTAAAACTTCTCTTTAGGGAGTGACGATGAATACAGTGACGATGATGACATGAGTTGGAAAGTGAGACGTGCAGCTGCTAAGTGCTTGGATGCTGTAGTTAGCACAAGGCATGAAATGCTTCCAGAATTCTACAAGACCGTCTCTCCTGCACTGATATCCAGATTTAAAGAGCGTGAAGAGAATGTAAAAGCAGATGTATTTCATGCGTACCTTTCTCTTTTGAAGCAAACTCGTCCTGTGCAAAGTTGGCTGTGTGATCCTGACGCAATGGAACAGGGAGAAACACCTTTAACAATGCTTCAGAGTCAGGTCAGTTTAAAGTGTGGTTTTGAAAGTCCTGCTAGTAAATGTGATTTTTTAAAATGGTGGTTTTGTATGGAAATAGGAGTTCCAGAATAGCTTTAGAGAAACATTTCTGGGATATGTTTGTATAATAGTTTATGGATCCTCATATAACATTACTTATAATTTATTCTGATTGAAGTTTTCTTGATTTTTCTTGGCTGAACAGTATTAACTTTAAGATTCAATAAAATATCTTTATCTTTGATGTATTAATGGAGAAATCTTAAGGCAGTAGAATTGGACTACTTGTGTTCATAGCTTCTTTCTCTTCTAATTTAGAGAAATTAGGACTTTGTGTATGTGTGTGTGTAGTCTTAGACAAGTTATTTAGACATTTTATTAAGCCTCAGTTTTCTCATTTGTAGTAATGGTTTACTTAAAACTGTCTACCCAAGGTGGAAATGATAAGCTCTGTTTAAACATATGGTGAAGCCTGAACAGGCTTTATATGCCACATATTATTATTTGATTGATTTTATATTCCACCTATTATTGATAAAATACGTATTTTTTCACTTTAGGACATCTTTTTTTAGAATCTAAATATTAGGTCTTTATAGTCCCCATTTACTGAATATTTAGTCACACTAGGCATTTTCCTATCTTATATGTAATCTCTAACGCAGCCCCATGGGGTACATATATGTCCATTTTTACGGATTACAGAAGAGATCTTGAGAGAGACTAAACAACTAAACCAGGAGAAGGGATGTACGTGTCATAGCTATCTTGTTTTAAGTAGTAAAAATTTTAAAAGATTGTGGTGAACTTAAAGGTGAACACTGAAGACAAATTGTAGAAGAAAAAGAAAGTGTATCCAAGATGTAAGGAATTGACTAAGTATATAGAAAGCAGATAAAAATCACAAAAAATTTTGATGGTGCTATGATGAATTAATTAGATAGGTGTTTTCTTTTGCCTCTAGTTCTCATGTCATTGTTCAATATGGTATGTGTCTGTATCCTGCTATCCTTAAGACTTATTAGCAAATACCCTATTTAGGTTTCACTAACATTAGAAAGTATAGAAGCGATGTCTTTGACTCATATTCCTGCTGCTTGTAACTACATTTGAAGTGAGGTTGATTTCATTGTAAGAGCCAATGAAAAGCAAAAACAAGGACCCATTTAATGGTTTCTTTTCCGTAATTTGTCTTTTTTCCTGTAATTGCTTATATGTGCTATTTAAGTTTATAAATTATGTTCCTAAAGTTTTGGTTGAAAATTATTATTTAGATTTCTATTTAGTCTTGTGCATTTCATAAGTAAAATTAATCAAGGAAGACTATTCTGTTGTTCTGTAGAAAGCTAATGATAGCTTTTCTCTATCAGTATCAAGCAAATATAGTTACAAGAGAACATGCATAGTAGATGCAACAAAGCTTGTATCGAACAAATTGTTAGCGGTTAGCAGAATTAGGGATTTGACCAGAAAAATTCTTCCATTCATCCCCACCCCTTGTAATTTGTGTTAAGTGAACTGAGAAAGTACCAATAACTGAACCAGCTAATGAGCACTTGATAATTACAGGTTCCAAACATTGTTAAAGCTCTGCACAAACAGATGAAAGAGAAGAGTGTGAAGACCCGACAGTGTTGTTTTAACATGTTAACTGAACTGGTAAATGTATTACCCGGGGCCCTAACACAACACATTCCTGTGCTTGTACCAGGTATGCAAGAAATAGTAAATCACTTTCGGGACTTATTAAGACTTAGATAAGCTTAAATAATTGTTTTCTTGAAAAGGATGATTTGTGACAACTTAATTGGCACATGGAATTAACTTTTTAATAGGAACATTGACTATCTAAAGTTAAAAGTAAAAAGTTTAAAACCATATCCTAAAATATTTCACTTTAATATTGATCACAGGTTGTGGACTTTCTGTTACTTTAGAGATAACATAAAGTGGAAGCTTTAACAGTCTTTTAGGGATTAGTTTTATATTTTTGCTTTCATAAAGTTGTCATGCATAAAATCATTGGATTTTTCTTTTCTGGTTGGGTTTTTAGGAATCATTTTCTCACTGAATGATAAATCAAGCTCATCAAATTTGAAGATCGATGCTTTGTCCTGTCTATATGTAATCCTCTGTAACCACTCTCCTCAAGTCTTCCATCCTCACGTTCAAGCTTTGGTCCCCCCAGTGGTGGCTTGTGTTGGAGACCCATTTTACAAGATTACATCTGAAGCTCTTCTTGTTACTCAACAACTTGTCAAAGTAATTCGTCCTTTAGATCAGCCTTCCTCATTTGATGCGACTCCTTACATCAAAGATCTATTTACCTGTACCATTAAGAGGTTAAAAGCAGCTGACATTGATCAGGAAGTTAAGGAAAGGGCTATTTCCTGTATGGGACAAATTATTTGCAACCTTGGAGACAATTTGGGCTCTGACTTGCCTAATACACTTCAGATTTTCTTGGAGAGACTGAAGAATGAGATTACACGGTTAACTACAGTGAAGGCGTTGACACTGATTGCGGGGTCCCCTTTGAAGATAGATTTGAGGCCTGTCCTGGGTGAAGGGGTTCCTATCCTTGCCTCATTTCTCAGGAAAAACCAGAGAGCTTTGAAACTGGGTACCCTTTCTGCTCTAGATATTCTAATTAAAAACTATAGTGACAGCTTGACTGCTGCCATGATTGATGCAGTTCTAGATGAGCTCCCACCTCTTATCAGTGAAAGTGATATGCATGTTTCACAGATGGCTATCAGTTTTCTAACCACACTAGCAAAAGTGTACCCCTCCTCCCTTTCGAAGATAAGTGGATCCATTCTCAATGAACTTATTGGACTTGTTAGATCACCTTTATTGCAAGGGGGAGCTTTAAGCGCCATGCTAGACTTTTTCCAAGCTCTGGTTGTTACTGGAACAAATAATCTAGGATATATGGATTTGTTGCGCATGCTCACTGGCCCAGTTTATTCTCAGAGCACAGCTCTTACTCATAAGCAGTCTTATTATTCCATTGCCAAATGTGTAGCTGCTCTTACTCGAGCATGCCCTAAAGAAGGACCAGCTGTAGTAGGTCAGTTTATTCAAGATGTGAAGAACTCAAGGTCTACAGATTCAATTCGCCTCTTAGCTCTACTGTCTCTTGGAGAAGTTGGGCATCATATTGATCTAAGTGGGCAGCTGGAACTAAAGTCTGTCATATTAGAAGCCTTCTCATCCCCTAGTGAAGAAGTCAAGTCAGCTGCATCCTATGCGTTAGGCAGCATCAGCGTGGGCAACCTTCCTGAATACCTGCCGTTTGTCTTACAAGAGATAACCAGTCAACCCAAAAGGCAGTATCTACTGCTTCATTCCTTGAAGGAAATTATTAGCTCTGCATCAGTGGTGGGCCTTAAACCGTATGTTGAAAACATCTGGGCCTTATTGCTAAAGCACTGTGAGTGTGCAGAAGAAGGAACCAGAAATGTTGTTGCTGAATGTCTAGGCAAACTCACTTTAATTGATCCAGAAACTCTCCTTCCACGACTTAAGGGGTATTTAATATCAGGTGGGTACCTAGATTTTCTTATTTAAGAAAATTTTTATTTTTTAAATTTTTTGACTGGAGAAAAATTGCTTTACAGTATTGTGTTGATTTCTGCTGTACAGCAACATGAATCAGTCATAATTTCATATATATATATATATATTCCCTCCCTGTTGAGCCTCCCTCCCCTCCCCCAAAAAAATTCTTATTAGTATTTGGTTGCCTGGAACGATGGCTAATGCTGTATCTTGTTACATGTTCAAATGACATTTTGTTGTTTAAAAGAATTAAGAGTGTAGTTAGATAATGATTAAATAAATCTGGTGTCATTTCTAGTGTTCAGTATATTTTAAAGTTACTCTTTTGTCTTAATGTTGAAAAGATAGTTGTCTCGAATTAATAAAGCCAGAGTACTATGCTTGTATTAATTACAGTACTAAAATTGGTGAACTAAGTTCAAATGAAAAATTCTGGGAACAGTTTTAAGATTTACCAGTGTCAACCCTTATTATCCAAGGAGAAGGTAAAAATGGCCATTCATTCTTAGAAATTGCTTCCATTTTTAATAAAAAATTTGATAATCTTATCTGCTGATGTGGTTAAACCAGTTCCCTTTTAGGAGGGGTAGATCCTTCACTGCTGGTTTCTCAGGCTGCCTCCTTCTTGGATGAAATTGTTCCTTTTGAGATCTAGTGAGATTGTATTTCACAAAATGAATAAACTTTGCTCCGTTAGTATTCTGAGGGAAAGAAGAAATGTCCTTCTTGATCACAGAGAATTTTAAGGAATTACAGACACTGATGTTACTTGAAGTGGTTTGAAAATGGTAAAGGTGTCCATGGATTTTAGCGGTTAAAAACTGTAGACTTAAAATTTATTTTTAATTAGGTTCATCATATGCCCGAAGCTCAGTGGTTACAGCTGTGAAGTTTACTATTTCTGATCATCCACAACCTATTGATCCACTATTAAAGAACTGCATAGGTAAGTGGAAATGAAGATGAAAATACTGCCTAAATAGTTAGTAGTTAATTGTCAAAACCTGAATTATTTCAGTAGCTAAATATGTCTCCAAGGAACTAAAATACTTTTAAGGGTCTGGTAATTGTTTCATTAAAAACATAATTTTGCAAATAATTGAAATTAGGTAAATATGCTAGGATGTCTTTAAAGTCAACTGCACATTTGATAATAGTGTTTTGGGAATGACCTAAAGTAAACTAATGGGTAAAGGGAAATGTTATATGATCTGACCAGTCTGAAGTTCTTCCCAGTTGTAAATGAATCTCATTTGAGTTGTGGTGGCCGAATTTTCTGTTGTTATTTATATCCCTCCAGCTCCCAAGGGGCTCTGTGGAAGCTTCTAAATTTAAGGTGGGAAATTTAAGACTAGAAAAGATAATTCTTGAGGTATTTAGCCCTGTCAGCCTAAGAGGAGATACACAAGAAAAAAAAAGGTCATCTCTTTATTATTTTTCATGATTTTATAACTTCCTATGTTGTTTTCATCATCAGTTTCCCTAGAGTCTTTAGTAACTAAACTCCTGGTGTTTTCTTGACAAAAGAATGGGGATATCAGCAGAAAGGATAGAGGGGTGTATGCATAGAAAC
>NW_024070213.1:71102774-71159398 GCF_014754425.2 Oryx dammah
GAATGGGGATATCAGCAGAAAGGATAGAGGGGTGTATGCATAGAAACTTAGCAGCTTCATGCCATTCTGCAGTGGGCCAGAAGGGGCAAAAACATAGTCTGAAAGAACTACACAAAGGGATTATTAGTGCAGAGTAAGAGGGACATAGAGGATAAATGGATGACAGTGCTGAGACGAAGAGATAATTCATTGGAAGTCTCTGTCAGAAGATTCTTGCCTTTGTTCTCCTCCCCTGTTTTTTCTTTGTTTACTCTCATTTTTGGCATTGTACAAGATAAAACAAAGGAAGAGACCTGTGCCAGATCTCTAGAGACATCAGTCAGCAAGTGTGCATCACTGGTGTAGTTACTCAGTTAGATGATGATCATTCTGGTTGTTTAAAATTGAAATTCCTAGACCAAGTTGTTGGGGACCACTGATCCTAGATCGTGTCACCGTTTGTCCATAATGATAGCAATACTTTAGGAGCTTTACTTAAAAGCAATTTACCATCATAGTAATTCTAAACAGACAGAGGTGAGGAGCTTTAAATTCTTTTTGAACACAAGCTATATCTTAACCTTTTTTGTAGTCAGAACTTTCCTGGGTGGTCAGTCTTGAGGTTAACCAGTCTATGATGTTTGAAGCATTTTTTTCATCTCCCGTTTTATCAGATTGCTGTTGTTATACATGTAAGTCACCTTTTCCCCACCATGTATTCTAAAAGATTACTTATCATCATATTGATGAATAGCTGTGAATGAATACATGTACCATACACTGTGTTCAGTAATGTACATGCTATTTATTCTGTTCTGTGGCCCTAAAAGTTTATAATTCTCATTTTATAAACTGGGAAACTGAGGTTCTTGCCTATGATAAATTGCTAGAAGTCAGTCTTAAACAGTTGACAAGTGAAGCAGTTTGGATCACCGTCTGTGTGACTCCAAAGATCTACACACTATATTCTTTCCTCCATGTGTAAGAACAGTCACATTTATATCTGTGTTTAGAGTGGCTGGGCACTTTCTCTAGCTTGTTGTCTTATGTTAGGCTTCAGTTTCCTTCTTTTCTACTCTTAGACCTCTTGTCAATTTATACATTTCTTGTTAAAGATAAAAATAAGCTTTTGGAGGCACATTTCTCTGTCATCTGATAAACTGTTTACTTGTTAACAGTATTCCAGCAGTGGATCTGTCCCTACCCTTGTTTATGTTTTGAACTCAGGTTTTAAGATTTCACCTTTGGGATGTAAGCTATAGCATACATGTAATGTAAACTTCATTTGAGCATAAATTTGACTTGCCCACAGCTGTATCCCCAATGCCTTATGCCATAAATGCTCAACAAGTACTTTTTGAATGAAAAAAGATTCCACTTCTGTTGGTGGTTTTTTTTAGGGTGGATACTAATTTTGAACTTTAAGGAGAATCATTCACGTTACTAGTTCTTGTGGTTGCTGACTCCATCACTTCTCTTTGCCACCCACCTTTTTATCAACTATCTATAAAAGTAATTGGGAGCTTTGGGGGCCCTCACTCCTGTGTTTAAAGGTTCTGAGAATAGGTTTATCAATTAAATGCACTCAGATTCAGACATGATGGTTTAACTGTTGTCAAAAGAAATTATATAGTTCACTTAGTATTTCATCATATTTCATGATCCACATTGAAGAAATAGCAATAATACCAACACTAGTAAAATAACAGTATAATGCCTATTTAATTTTAAGCTTGCCATATAACTGTGTTGCTTCTCTTTGACTTCTTCAGGTGATTTCCTAAAAACATTAGAAGACCCAGATTTAAATGTAAGAAGAGTAGCTTTGGTCACATTCAACTCAGCAGCACATAATAAGCCATCATTAATAAGGGATCTTCTGGATACTGTTCTTCCACATCTTTATAATGAAACAAAAGTTAGAAAGGAGCTTATAAGAGAGGTATGTTAGATTACAGTGTTTACCTAAGCTTGTCTTTTACTTTCTAGAATATTTACATATCTTTGTATTTCAACAGGTAGAAATGGGTCCATTTAAGCATACAGTTGATGATGGCCTGGATATTAGAAAGGCAGCTTTTGAGTGTATGTACACGCTTCTAGATAGTTGTCTGGATAGACTTGATATCTTTGAATTTCTTAATCATGTTGAAGATGGTTTGAAGGACCATTATGACATTAAGGTGAGATGTTTGTGCCTGTTGACAAAATGTTTTAGAAGAATACTTTTTGCTAGTGACTTTCACCTTTGTAATTTACTCTTGTTATTCAGTGAGAATGATTGGTTTACTTGTCATGATTTTATTGTGTTAGAAACTCTCTAATATGCAAACAAAGTAGCAGTGCAGTGTAATAACATCAGTTGACATACAGGAAAATCCAGAAACTTTCATTGGCGGAGGAAGTCAGAATCAGAGTGTTGTTAAAGGATGTTATACACAAAGCTATCTGTAGATGCAACCACACAGAAATTATACCGCCTCTTAGGCTTAGAGCATGAACTTTGCTCATAGCTCCTTTTATCTTCCTATTTAAAATGTGAACTATAAAAGGGTGATTTGAAAAATCTTCTACTTAGGGCCTTTGGTCAAGCAGGGCAAAAGTGGTAGTTGAGCAGTAATTCGGCCATACTATCAGAACTCTTACTTTGATATTTCCATAATGTAATATGGAATAACCTGATTCTCCCAGAATTCAATGAAAAGAGCCCTGAAAGAATAGGATCCTTTTATAATTTATAGTCTTAAGATAAAAGACTATCGGTTATTGGACTTTAATGGATTAATCTGAATAAGCAGGCTTTTTGGTTTTGTTTTTTTTTGTTTGTTTTTTAGAAAAATCTAAGACAGTAGAAACTTGCTATAAAGCTTTTCTTCTAGTTATTTTCTCACTCACTGATTTTTTCCATTTGGTCCACATGAACTTTTTGAAAAACAGTTTATGACCCTATCCCAATGAGTGAAGTAAAAACAAAAAAAAGTAAATTGGAATGCTCCCCAGCTCTAGCTCATGTGCAGTCAAGATTGAGAATCACTTTTCTAGTTCTGTACTCTCAGACCATATGATAGATAACTTTAGTACTTATAGCTAAAATTTCTTAGATTTGAACTCTGTGTGATTCCAAATGGCAGACCACATAAAAATGAAACTTTGTGGCACAGGCTAGTCATTTTCTTTTAAAAACTTTGTCAGAATTTGAGATTTGTCTTTAGAAAATAAATTCAGAATCTAAATTTTGTCTTTTTTATTCATAATAGATGCTAACATTTTTAATGTTGGTGAGACTCTCTACCCTTTGTCCAAGTGCAGTACTGCAGAGGTTGGACCGACTTGTTGAGCCATTACGTGCCACGTGTACAACTAAGGTAATACTGATGTTGATTTAGGCCAGACTTGGTATGTTCAGGATTCTCAGTTGATTTTGTACTGTGGTTTTCCACATTTAACTGTGCTGGCACCCTGTGTAGCAGATGGCTTCAAAAATTAACTTACTAACTGTGGATGTTTTAGAAAGCTTACCACTGTTAAATGCTGTTCTTAAAAGTTTGTTGTAAGAGTGTGACACGTTTTTAAAGTTCTGGTATGGTTAAAGGGATAGGTCCACAAAAGAGGAGGAAAAAAAAATCAGGATTATTTTTAAGTTCAGAAAGTGAAGCAAGACTTTTCATACAAAAATGATCATATGAATTAAGGCACAGAGATTTTAGTACATGACATGTTTGAAAAATAATGAACAAATATGGTAACATCAAACAGTAGTTTGATGGAGGACAAAGTAGGACTTGCTAAGCAGATCCCACTCTGGTTTTTATAATGGGCTTTGTATAAAATATTCCCTTAAAAGGAGACAGCGATTGCTAAAAAAGTTTCAGAACACCTCTGCTTGAAGAATAATGTGTCTTTTGGATCTATGCAAGAGTAGCTTTGCTTTATTTTTACGTGCTTAGATTTTGTTGGTGTAAGAGCTGCCTTTTATAGCATGTAATATAAATTTACTCAATGTTCCAGGTAAAAGCAAACTCAGTAAAGCAGGAGTTTGAAAAGCAAGATGAACTAAAGCGGTCTGCCATGAGAGCAGTGGCAGCACTGCTTACCATTCCCGAAGCAGAGAAGAGCCCACTGATGAGCGAGTTCCAGTCACAGATCAGTTCTAACCCGGAGCTGGCAGCCATCTTTGAAAGCATCCAAAAAGATTCGTCATCCACTAACTTGGAATCCATGGACACTAGTTAGATATTTGCTCAACCTGGGGACCATTATATTGACCATATGATGCACTGATTTGGCAGGTTAATCATAAGACATGAAAAGAGAAGTATTTAAAAGCTTCACAATGTTCCACTTTTTTTTTCCCTTCATGGAGACAGTTTGACTTTCTTCCATTGTTGTTTTTGTAGCATTTATTTCAGAAATATGTATTTCCATAATCCAGAGGTTGTAAAACCACTGATGTTCTAGTGGTTAGGGCAACATTTAAAATGACAACTAAACGTTAGGATTGATGGAGATAGGGTCCAGTATATTTACGCTGTAATGTTTAGGATTAAAATGTTAAAATTTTGTGACCATGAATTTCTTTCTTTTATAAATTTTCTCTTATTTAAAAATCAAAAATTCTGCAAGACAAAAACCATGTTTCTTTTTCTTGTGTAACTTTGTTTCAGCAACATAAATTGATTTTTTAACTGGCAGACAAGAATTACCTGTGTAAGACTTGTTACATTTCAGAGGGGTTGGCAGTTTAAGAGAGACAATAGGGTATCATTTTTTAAGAATGGGGATTAACAGTATCCCTGTTGCACACACTAATTTTGCATGAGCAAGTTTGCAAATATGTATTGTCTGTAAAGCAGCATGTGCAGATTATTCATAATACAAAACTTAAAATAAGTATTATTGTATTAGTGCAATTTTCAGATATTTATTTTTGCACAGAAAACACATATCTGGAGAGAGAGGGGAGTAAATTTTTTGAAACTTTGGTTTTCTTAATGCCAGTGTGAATTTGCAGGTGTTTTCAGCAAATCAAGTCAAAATAACAATTTGCCACTTTTTCTATTATAAATTTAAATTTGAATATTTAAGTACTCAGTTTTTCTCGGTTACCCATTTGTGTGCGTGCGTTTCCCCTTAGAAATTAGTAGTCAGATTTTTCGTTGATTTCCTTTGGACCTCTACATTCCGTATTGAATGATTCTAATAACTGTGTGCTTGTGAATTTTATTTTTTGGAAAATTCTGAAGCTGGCTGTCACAGGTTTGTTAGCTAATAATAGTATTTTCTTTTAGTTGAGTTAGATTTTTTTCCCCCTTTCTTCTAGAGCTAATTTACATATTGTATTTGGTAAGTGTTGACTACTCCTGATGAAAGGGTTTGTGCTTGGGGGGAAGCAAAGCTTTGCAGTACCTTATACTGTAGTTAAAATTTTATTTAACATATCCTTCAGTGAGCTCCTTTCACACTGTAGCCTATTCCTTCAAATTTGTGGTGCTCCTGTAACAGTAAGAACTAACTTCTGAAATAAAAGACATCTCCTAATGCTGTGCAAACATAGTTTACATGTATTGAAGGAGGCAGTTGTTAAATTGAGTGACAAGTTTTAAGCATTCAGATATTTGAAAACTGCACCCTTTATTTTTGAAACTGTGAATTAGAAATATTTTTCCTGCTGTTTGACTTACCTGCTTTAACATGCAAATATGAGGTGATTTTAATTATAACATACTGCGGTTATTAGACGAACAGCTTAACTTCAAGTATTCAGATGATCGTGCATAAGACTTCATTACCAGTAAGGATTTTGATTAGTATGTGGACATGAAACGTTACATGAAGTTGGTGCTGTTTCAGAGTGTGTGGCAGGTGATAATCATACTATAATTTGCAAAAAACTGTAATAGAAATTTATTTCAAGCTGTTAGTATATTATGTACTATGCATTACCGTGGTACAGATGTTGTGGATATATTTTAAGTATTTGGTTTCACGGTTTCACAATAAATTACAATACTGTAGGCTCTAGGACCAAGTAGGAGACTGATATGCATATGTTGTGTGTTGTCTTAGTTAATTGAAGTTAAATCCAAACTCTTTTCACATATTGGATTTCACACCTTCAGTTTTTTTAACTTCTAAAATGCTTGTAGTTTTTTGTTTTTTGAGTCTCGCAAAATGGCTAATTTTTCTAATATAGCTGAAATTCTCTTTTTAACAAAAGAGGTTCTGCTCTTTTCTAGTAGTTGGTATGATTTGTGTTTATATATATGATATATATATATTATAATGTATATATTCACATATATAACAAAACTAGTAAAAGAAGAATACTCAAATTTTAAATGCTGAGTCATACTGATCAAGTTCATACTTCTACTGGTGATGTCCTGGTACTGGAATGGAAGGTGTGGGGTTCAGTCATAGTCTGTCACTCATACTGCTCACTGGTCTTTTACTAATTATTAGGAACTTCTGCTTAGCAGTTCTGCACACGATGGTTCCTCAGGAGAATAAAACAGCTGTTCACTGATGAGGACATTTAAATTGTTTAGGTTTAGCCAAGTTCTTTTTAAAGACAGCTCAATATGGGTTGTTTTTAAGTTGTTACATTATGAAACTAAGGCAGAAAGGAAATTTGGTATGGCAAAGCGCAACCTAAAAATTTAAAGTCAGTAGCACTGCGTGATAATTTTTAAAATGTGGTCATATATTAATTAATGATATCTAAAGTTGCTTAACCATTCAGAATGCTTCATAAATTGGAGTATGGAGACTTCAACAAATGTTTGATATTTACATAATTTTTATATAACCATAAATAACCAGGCCGCTGTTTTGTTTTTGCACTTTTGTTGGGTAAATGATAAATAACATGGACATATCTAACCGGTTTTAAAGGCATATTCTGATACCTTTTATATCTAACTCAATTTCAGATATATGAATATGATTATATAGATAGGCATGTTGAAGTTTAATGAAATACACATGATCCTCAGTCAGAAAATTCAGTTAACTAGTTAGTAATCCTTTTAAGGTGTATTTAACCACATGACAAAGTAATATAGTAGTGCGTGACAATTTTTTAAAAGTTGAAGTAACATTTTCTGCCAAGATAAAAAATTCTACCAAAAACTTAAGTTGTAAAAATTAACTGCCAGTCTCTAGATATAGTATACTTAGTAAATATTTTTATATTAAAGAGCTTTAAAATTTCAGGAGATGATGATTCTAACTCTTAAATCCTAATTTTTAAATTACTGCCACTCCAGAGTCACACGTGTTTTTGAAATTTTAATTTATCCTTTGTGAAATGGAAAATGGACAGTAGTAACAACAGTTCCATTTTACTGTTTGGGAAGAGGATATTCTGGTTTTAATGGTTTTTTTTTTTTTTCTAGTTAAGTAAAACTCCTGATACCTTTGGCTACAAAATGGAACACGTTGGAAGTAATGACGTGGCAAGCTAGCAAAAGTTGACCATATGTGGTCATTTTCTTAAATATGCACACTGAAATTACTTATTTTCCCTTTATAGTACAGTAAGTTGCTGATTTGCTTATTAATACTAGAAAAATAAGATTTTGTGAACACCTGTAAGAGTTATCAGCAATATATTTTTGCTGTTTATAACTTTCAAAGTTAGCTCTTAATTGAAAATGGAATTTGTTTTTCACAAAAATCAACTTCACTGAAAACTAATGGGAGTATTGCAGATAATTTTACTTTATTAGACTTTGAAATAATGTGTCAGAATGCTTTTTAGTGGAGGAAGTGTGGATACCCTGACCTCTTTGTACTTTTTAGTTCTGATCTTAAATGATTATTAGTGATTACTTTGGCAAATTGAATTGTTTCACTTAAGTCTTAGATGAGAAAAGGCTATCTGAAATTTCTTTCTAAATTGGGATGTGTTGGAATTAGTGTATTTAACCATTATCAGTAACTTAGTGGTTGATGCACATTGATTTTATTCTAGAATGCTCTCTCACAGGGAAGTTCTGAAGAATTATATTATGGAACTGGTTAATGTATGATACCATGATGACCTCATGATTTAATAGCCTGTAATAATCCTGTTACTTTGAAAAACTGTTTCACTTGTTTCATAGACATTTCACGTTTAATATAAACCCAACTGCTTACTTAGGTCAGGGCAGCTAAATGTGTGTGATGGTATCTTACTGTAACCCTAATGCATTATTGTTAAGAAACCAAATGTGTACTTTACTTGGAATCCTTACTATCCATGAACTAAATTAGGCATTCCTAAAAGGTCTAGAAATAAATTCTTAGTTTCTTATTCTAGAAATCAGTTTAGACTTTAGTAGAAAAATGCATGTTCTTTTAAGATCAGGATTTCTCAGCCTAGCACTGACATTTTGGACCGAATAATTCTGTGTCATGGGGGCTGCCCTGTGCATTGTAAAATAACAACATCCTTGAGCTCTACCCACTGATACCTGTAGTACCATCAACAACTCTCAGTTGTGACAACCAAAATTGTTTCCAGAATTTGCCAAATGTCCCCAGGGGAGTAGGGAAAGAGAGGGAGAGTGCAAAATTGCCCCAGTTAAGAACCACTATTATAGAGAGCTTTCTCTCGTGAGCTATGACCAACTGAGATTCTGTACACACTAGTTTTCATTCTTGGTATCAGTTCATCTTCCTAACTAAATTTAAGTACACTGTATTCAATATTTTCTTCCACTAAATTAATTAGAACTATCATGATCTAGTGAAAATGTTTCTATTCTATATTACTACCTCCTCTGATTTAAATGGATGGTCTTTATTAAACCACTTAATATACTGCGCCCCCCCCCCCCCCGGCTGTAAAGTGCTTCCTCATGCTGAAAGAAATAAGAGTATAAAAGGGGCTTCTACTGTACCAGGAGATGTGAGGCAGTGAGTGCTTTGCAGTTGATGTACTATATAAAAGGGCAAGTAGTACACTTTACTTGGGTTCTTAAAAGTTGGAGTTTCAAAATTACTCATTTATATTCTCTTCAAGAGAACAATCTAGTTCAAGAAAGTAAATACAATGAACAAAGACTTGCTTTCCAGTACAGGTAATTTCCTGTTTAGCTGTAATATTTAAAGACCTGCCAAATAGTGATTTTGGGGGAGTATAATTTCAAAATTATATATTTGAACTTTGAAAATAAACCTGACTGGCACATTTTTCTATTTTTCTAGGATTAGTTGATGTTTGCAGACAATAAAATCCTTGTGAATAAAGACTGGTTGGTGGGAGGCAAGTGGCAGAAAAACTATCACAAATCAGATTGCTTGTTCTTTGAAACAAGATCATTGAGTGAGTCTTTCAAATTTCTGAACCATTTTAGTCCCTCTTAGCAGAATTGGCATAAACAAAAATAAAAGTTAATTTCCTTTTACATGATGTTTTTTGAAGTATTCATGAGGCTGATTGGTCAACAGTTTTAGTAAGTTCAGAACGCTCATTTTGGAACCTTGAAAATTCAGTCTTTAAAACCTACGTTTAAAAGATATAGAAATTTGTTTCAGAATCAGTTGCCTTCGCAGAGGACCATGTATATACCCAGATGAGACACCCCACTGCTGGTCTGTACTGCTATAGCCCCTGCTCACAGTGTTCAAGATTTATGTAAAACTTACTATCATGCCTTCTTCCTTCTAAGTGGATCAGAATTAATTACCCTTTCCCCTCCTTTGCCTTGGTACTAATACTCTTTAGTACTATGTGCTTGCCACTGGAGACGGTATGGGGAAAACGTGTGTGTGTATGATTTGTGGCACATGTTCCTGGTCTCGGGTTGAGGACAAACCCAAGCCAAGGAAGTCATGTACTCCATGTAGTGAGAACAGAATTAGCAAAAGCATAGAGACGAGGTTTTAGAAGCTGAATATGGCTGTAGTGTGGAATATGAATTAGAGGCTAGGATGGGCAGATTTTATAGATGGCTTTGTAAACATTTTGGATTTAATTTCGGGTGAGGTGATGGCAAACCTAGAAATACTTAGGTGCACTTTAGAGAATGGATTGGAAGGAACATAAGACATTTGTTGATGAATTGAGACATTAAAATAAACTGTATGAAACGGAATATTGTGCTGAACCAGTATAAATTTGGAGGGGCACTCAGGGTGTTTGAAATAAAATTGACAGGACAACAGTTGATTGGTTGCTGGGAATAAGCACAGTTAGTTATATTGTGCTGCAATACAAACAGTCCCCAAAATAGGTGGTCTAGAATACATGATTATTCTGTGTAGTATTGTGGATAGCACAGGGTTAGCACCTCATGGGGACCCTGGATAACCAGGCTGCCACTGGGAATGTGAGTTGCTGTGGCAGAGGCAAAGAGAGAAGTGAGTCGTTTCTGTCACCTAGTGGTTTCCTGTGGGCAAGAAGTCATAAGGTCATATCTAACAGCTAAATACTTGTTCATGAGGCATTGGTGAGAATAGTCAGCTCTGTTGAGCTGTGGAGGGCCCTTTTTTGACAGGCAAAGTGGGCAGAAGAGTTAGGTCATGGTAAACAACTCACAATTAGATGTTCCTACCTATTACAAATTTTTTCAATCACCCCGCCACTCTGTTGCTTCTAAGCGCTTTCTCCACTCGCTGGGTCCTCTCCATCTTTTCCGTATCTTCTACAACCATCTTCACACCTTCCAGAGTGACTACTGTTGTTAGCGGCTGTGGCTCCCAGGCCCATAGGAAATGGATCATCTACCTCAAGCATTTTTTTTTTTAATGTTCACATTGCAAGTTGTATACAAAAACAGCAGTCTCCTAAAAGTGCCAGCAATTTTTATGTTTTCTGAAATTAATTATGTAGGTACCGTTCAATATTGTTTTTGGTTTTGATCAGCCTTTATCTCTGCTACCACTCTTAAGGCTACAAGCTTAGATATTTTCATCCAGAGCTGTTTGAAGTTAAACTCTATCTTACTCTTAACTGCAGTCTCCTGTTCATCAAGGTCTGCCTTCACTTGCTCTAAATTGACTTTTGTCCTCAGAGTCCTGTGATCTATATTTCCCACCATTTTCTGTTTCTTTTAGCCTTTTGTTTACCTAATCTGGATCTCCTGGGTTTTGTAAATGATTTATTCATAAAATACTTGTCCATCTATTGCATCTAGGGATGCCCCCTCTCCCATTCCTTGTATCTTTAAGTATTACACTTAACCCTGTCTCCATACCCAGTGGATTACCATTAACATCATTTTGTCAATAAAATTAAGGCCATTTTCTAGTCCTTCCAACCTGAGAATCTCATATCCATTCCCATCTTTACATCCTCATCTCAGAGGTTGAGTTGGTTATCTTTCTCCCAGAGCCTACCTTCCTCCGGCCTGTCCTAGAAGAAAGTAAGTGAAAGTCACTCAGTTGTGTCTGACTGTGACCCCATGGACTATACAGTCCATGAAATTCTCCAGGCTAGAACACTGGAGTGGGTAGCCTTTCCCTTTTCCAGGTGATCTTTCCAACTTAGAGATGAAACCCAGGTCTCCCGCGTTGCAGGCAGATTCTTTGCTTGATGAGCCACAAGGGAAGCCCTCAACCTGTCCCAGGTTTTGGTTAAATCAGTCCTCCTCTTCCCTTTATCTTCAGTACCACTAACACTAGTTCCATCTGCTGGACCCTCAAAAATACCCTGAAATCTCATCTAAAAGACAAATGTTTTTTATTGTATCTTCTACAAGATACCATCTCTGTAGAGAACTAGATATGCTTTCCTGATTTTTTTGTGTTTTCACTTTACTCTGGCTCTCATCCCTCCATAGGTGATCATTACAAACCAATTACAGTGAAGTCTTAGATGCCAAAAGGGCCTTCAGTCTTTTTCTTACCTGAACTCAGATTGATACCAGTATTGTTGATCACTCCCTCCATGAGACTGACTACCTGTTGCCTTGGCTTCTAGGATGTTACCGTCTTCTGGAGGCTTCCTAATACCTACGAGGCCAATATTATTCACTAGGCCCTTCAGTTCACGTCTTCTCATTATATATAATCCTGCCTGGATCATCTCATCCATTTCTCATGGTTTACATGTTGATTTCTAAATCTGTAAACCTTGGTCCTGTATTTCAGACTTACATCAAATCACTTACTGGACAACCCCATACAGGTATCTCAAACACAGGAGAGCTAAACCTGAACTCCACATCTTCCCCTGGTTTCCCTGTCTTTCTCTCTCTGCTGTTGGCAACCCATTTATCCAACCACTCAAGCTGGAAATCTTAACACAAGTTTGGAGGCAAAAAGAGGTAAATAACAAAGACTATAAAGATGCTGCCAGACATCTGGCTTTTAATCTTGGCTCAATAGTAGCTATTTGACTTTGGTAAACTACTTAGCCTCAATTTCTTCATCTAAAAGAATCTACCTTACTGGTTTAAATAGGAATACTTGTAAAGTACTTAAAACTGTCTGGTACCTAGTTAGTGTTACATGATTGTTAACTCTTACTAACTTCTGCTAATTTGATTTGCTAAATATTTCTCAGGTCCATCCCCAGTACTGTGTGTTCAAGACCTCATTTTCTCATCTGTTGATTGGATGACTGCAGACGCTTTTTAATTGGTATTTTGGTTCACTCAGGAAATTAATTTCTTAAGAACTTAGCTAAGTCCTGCCAGGCCTGTAAAGGCAGGCGAGAGAACATATTTGACATAAAGAAGTGCTGGTTACCAGGAGAAAACTGACAATAAACACCACAGAATTCTACTGTATAAGAATTATATTCAGGGGACAGAGTGGGTAACTGGAGGATGTGATCCATTTTACATGGGGAAGGAAGGGTTCTTGGAAGAGATGGAATGTCTTGAGAGAAGAGGTGTGTTACCTAGGAAGAGTTGTTTTCAAGTGAGTGTGCATCACGGTAACCACGAGGGCTTGTTAAAAAATGGATCGCTGGGCCCTCCAGAAGAGTCTGGTTCCATAGGTTGTAGTGGGGCCCAATAATTTGCTTTTTTGTTTTTTGTCCTTTACGTTTGCAGTCCTGATGCCTTCTCAGACTACACTTTGGGACCCACTGCCTTAGGATACCCAGAGAGCATTCATTCCCAAGGCCACTCAACTGCCAAGACCATGGTCTTGACCATTCATAGTCTTGGGCTATATCCTTCAATGACTCCTTTTTGCCTGTAGGGCAAGTATGAGTTCTAGATCTGGATACTGTCAGCTCCTTTAGCCTCAGCATCTGTCACACCTAAGATTGACCTTTATCCTTAGGCAAGGGTGAAATATTTCTCTCGGCCACCATGCTGCTCCTAACCTTTATACTGCTGCTCAAGCTATACCTTTTGCCTGGATATCTTGCTTTTTCTTCATTTTGTATGTTGTCAGTCACTAAGTTGTGTCCAGCTCTGCGATCCCATGGACTGTAGCCTGCCAGATCTCTCTGTCCGTGGGATTTCCCAGGCAAGAATACTGAAGTGGGTTGCCATTTCCTTCTCCAGGGATTCTTCCCAGACCAGGGATTGAACCTGTGTCTCCTGCATTAGCAGGTGAATTCTTTACCACTGAGCCACCAGGGAAGCCCTTTATGAAGTTGACTGCTATCCTGTAGGCTGAGTCAAGGACTCCAGAAGCCTCCCATGATGCCAGTTGACAAGGACATAATCACGGGGCCAGCTCCCAACTTTAGAGCCTGTTTTCCCTTTTGTGCATGTAATATAGTCCCAATTTCTTTAGAAAGCACCTCTCTTTTAACATTGTACAAACATTGCTGAGTGGGGGAGGCTGGGTGGGAAGAGCTGAGTGGGCTAATTGTTCATAGACAGCTCTTTATGTAAAACAGTACCGCCAACAACCTTGTCCCACTCTGTACCCAATGTCTCACAGGTTTGAGTCCTTTCTAGAGCCTGACTGGATGGAAAGGATCCCTGCTTTTCTGGTTTGTAACTTTTCTAATGCCTCCTTGCTTCTTGTCTTCTAGGAATTTTTCGGAACTTTTGAGCTACGTGGGCCTTCCCTTCTGCTCTATATATTATTTTGGATTTATTTTCATTCACAGATGTTTACTGTCAGTAGAATTTGGAGACAATAAATAGCACATTAAGTTGGTCTGCCATCTTGGAGCTTCTGTTATTTTTTATCTTCTCGAATATTTTAATGAGAAACATTTAAAAATAGATGTTAAAGAGTTTAGGCTCTCAACTTGGGTTCACATCTGACCATCTCATCCCTTAGTTGTGGGACTTTGGGCAACTTGTTAATATCTTTGTTCTCCCATCTGTAAAATGGATATGTACCAGCCTCAAAGAATTGTTAAGGTTAACATACATAAAGAAGATGAAACGCAGTAAGCACTCAAATGTATATGGATAAATATGTTAAATCATGAATGACTGACTATAGGAGCTTAATAGTCCGCTCTGGTTTTTCTTATGCTATTTTTGATGATCGATTGAACTTTTTCTAAAGAGGGAGAGGGATGTTATAAAACATACATTGAGAGAAACTTTTTAGCCACTTTTGAAAATATTAGGATGTCTCAGTATTAGAAACTATCAGCATAAACTAATTTTATTTTTTGGCTGCACTGGGTCTCTCTCTAGTTGTGAATGAGCTTCTTGTGGCAGCCTTCTTTAGTTGCAGTGTGCAGAGTGTGAGCTCTAGAGCACGTGGGCTCAGTTGCCCTGTGGCATGTGGAATCTCAGTTTCCCAACCAGGGGTTATACCCACGTCTCCTGCACTTTGGCCACCTGATGTGAAGAACTGACTCATTTAAAAAGATGCTGATGCTAGGAAGGATTAAAGGTGGGAAGAGAAGGGGATGACAGAGGATGTGATGGTTGGATGGCATCACCAACTCAATGGACGTGAGTTTGAGTAAACTCCGGGAGTTGGTGATGGACAGGGAGGCCTGGTGTGCTGCAGTCCATGGTGCTGCAGAGAGTAAGACGCAACTGAACTGAACTCCCGCATTGGAAGGCAGGTTCTTAACCACCGAACCACCGGGCAAGTCCCTAAACTATTATATTGTTGTGTGTGCTCAGTTGTGTCTGATTCTTTGTGACCCCAAGGACTGTAGCCCACCAGGCCCTTCTGTCCATGGGATTTCCCAGGCAAGAATACTGGAGTGGGTTGCCATTTCCTACTCCAGGGGATCTTCCTGACTGAGGGAGTGAACCCATGTCTCCTGCATTGTCAGCAGATTCTTTACCACTGTGCCACCTGGGCTTCCTAAACTTAAACTGAAGACTGGTTGTTGTTGCCGTCACTTCGGTCGTGTCTGACTCTGTGACCGCATAGACGGCAGCCCACCAGGCTCCCCCGTCCCTAGGATCCTCCAGGCAAGAACACTGGAGTGGGTTGCCATTTCCTTCTCCAATGCATGAAAGCGAAAAGTGAAAGTGAAGTCACTCAGTCGTGTCCAATTTAGCGACCCCATGGACTGCAGCCTACCAGGCTCCTCCATCCATGGGATTTTCCAGGCAAGAGTACTGGAGTGGATTGCCATTGCCTTCTCTGGAAGACTGGTTAGCAAAAACCAATAAATAGTATCCTAAATGGTGAAACATTAAGCTAATTTGATTTAAAATCAGTGCTGGACTGCCAACATTATTGTATATTTGGAGATTAAAAAAAAAGAGATAAGGATATGAATTAGATACAGGAGGACAGTCCAAGATGCCAACACAGGAAGATCCTGGACTCAGCTCTTCCCACTGACGTGCCAAGTCTGCAGCTACATATGGAACCATTTCCTCTGAAAGAGACCTGAAAACTAGTGGAACAGCTCCTTCACATGGCAAATGAAAAAAGGGCCACACTAAGGTGGGTAGGAGAGGCTCAGACATGGTTTCACCATCAATCCATCCTTGGAAACGGAGGAAACTCAAACCTGGAGCTCCTCCCTGAGGCACCCCACATCAGGCACCCCAGCTTTGGAGACCTGGACCTGTTACAAGCCTCCCAAATACCTGATTTTGAAAACCAGTGAGGCTGCATGAGACACAAAGGGCTGTTGTGCACAGAATCACTCATCCCAGCGCCCAGCGAAAAAGCAGTTGTTTGAGAGTGCCCAGGCTTTATGTGACAGAGAATTGCCAGCTAATCTTGCAGCAACCACCAGAGAGGCAGGGACCTACAGGGACACTATAGGGACAAAGGCCCTGGCAGGGGCCAGTTCTTTTCTTTCTTTTTCCTCAGTGGGTGCCGTCCTCACCTCCTCTGTCTAGCTCACTCCGTGACACCAGTATCTCCTAGAAGGGAGCTTTTACTCACATCTGATGCCCCAGTTTTCTGTGGCTGGCACTCAAGGGACACTCTGATCACCTGACTATAGAGGCCAGGGTGGGGCTTGAATTCCTGATTCCCACGGGACTGTGACAGTCAGAGTTCTTGGCAGACTACCATCCCCAGGACACTCAGACTGAAGAACACCCTGTCTTTCTGAGAAAGAGGCCAAAGGAGCAGGCTTCTAGGCTAACACTCTTAGAGGCCATGGAGGTGCTCTTGGGGAACAGAGGCTTGTAGACCCAATCTTTGTGCTCTTGGCCTTGCTTCAGCTCCCAGAGAGCAGCTTAGGCCTTTATCTGGTGCCCTCCTTTGTGCAGCTGCTGCCAGGGGACATTTCTATGTGGCCTGGTTCTGGTGGCCAGCAGGGCTTATGCTCAAAGGTCTCATAGGAGTGTAACCAACACAAAGTTCTGTAAAAGCTACCAAGAGGCAAAGAATCCAAGAGCTCAGTCTGTGCAGAAGGCCCATCATCACTGCAGCCTTAGGGGCAAGCTTCTAGTTAGATGCACACACATTAAGGGCTGAAAGTAAACCTTTGCGGAGGCCTGGGAAGGTGAGCACTATCTTTGTATTCTCCCTCTGCCCAGCTCCAGAGCAGAAGTACCTCTTGGAAGGGAGCTCTTACACATGTCTAATATCCTGGATTTTATGGCAGGTGTGCCTGGTTTGTATGCCCAGAAGCCAGACTTTGAACCCATGGATCTGGTGGACAAGGGGGCTTATATTCCTGGGTCTCCTGGGACTGTCCAGGAGAGAGAGCACTCAGCAGAGCATTGCACGGATGGCGGACTGAAACATAGCCCTAGTGTTTCTGTGAAAGGCCTGTTTGCTCGTCCCAGAGTTTTGGCTTAAGAGGCAGGCTTCAGGTTTGACACACATCGAGCAGGTCGACAGAGATGCTCTCAGGGAACTTAAGGATGCCACCTTTGTACTTTCCCTCTGCCTTGCTACAGCTGACCAGCATCTCTCAGAAGGAAGCTTATCTACTTACCTGGGGCTCCTAATTATGTGCCTGTAGCCCAGGGCACACCTCTGAATCACCGGGCCTTGTGGCCAGGAGGGCTACATTTATGGTTCCACAGGATTGTATTTATTTGCATGCTTTAAAGCTGCAGCCCGAATGTCTGGCCTCCAATTAGCATACATCTAGGTGCTGAGCCAGAACTCCACCCTTTTAGCCCATCCACAGTGGGAGTGATTAAAAATAAAATAGATTGTTTGGACACTCACAAAGGTTCTAGAGACAACCAAGAGCTAAGGCAAGATTGAATGATAAGTTCATCTAATACACTTGACCACTCCTTCAGGACTGGGAGAGAGAACTGCTTCATCTAATACACAGAAACCAACACAGAGACTCAAGAAAAATGAAGACATAAAAGAATATGTTCTAAATAACAAAAACATCGTGAAAAATTTATGAAACACAAGTAATTTACTTGATGAACAGTTCAAAGACATGATCATGAGAATGCTCACTGAATTTGAGGGAAAAATGGATGAACATAGTAAGAAATTCAACAAAGATAAGTATCAAGAAATAGAGCTGAAGAATACAATAACTACTGAAAAATATGTTAGAGGGATTCAATACAGACTAGCTGAAGCAGAAGAAGGGATTAGTCAACTTGAAAACACAGCATGAAGCTCACCTAATCAGAGCAGCAAAAGGAGAAAAAGAATAAAGTGAAGATAGCTTAAGGAAGTTATGGGTCAACATCAAGTAGACCAATGAATTATATTATACAAGGACCCAGAATGAGAAGAGAAGACAGATGACTTATTTGAAAAAATAATAACTGAAAGCTTCCCTGACTTGGGGAAGGATACAGACATCTAGAACCAAGGAGCCCAGAAAGTTCCAAATAAGAATCCAAAGAAACCCACATCAAGACACATTATAATTAGAGTGTCAAAAGTTAAAGACAAGGAGAATATATTAAATTTAAAAGGAACAGTCAGCAGATTTTTCACCAGAAAATTTACAGGCCAGAAGGGATTGACATGATATATTCAGAATGCTTAAAAACAACCTAATAGGCAACCCCACAAAGCTATAATTTAGAAGTGGAGAGAGTTTTTCAGACAAAGGAAAGGAATTCACCACTAAACCAACCTTATCATAAATGT
The DNA here is from genome assembly GCF_014754425.2 of Oryx dammah. Lineage (NCBI taxonomy): Eukaryota > Metazoa > Chordata > Mammalia > Artiodactyla > Bovidae > Oryx > Oryx dammah. Next base: position 71,121,123 of record NW_024070213.1, read on the forward strand.
TAAAAGGGACTTTATGCTAAAAAGAAGGGCACTGCTAATTATTGACAGGAAAATACATGAGAGGAAATTTCACTGATAGAAGTAAGTATGAAATTAGTGGCTGAATCACAAAACTAGTATAAAGTTTGACAGATAAAAGTAGTAAAATCAAAATCAGGGAATACACGAGATAAAAGGATGGAAAGTATAACACTGAAAACAAAATGTGGAGGGGGAGCAAAAATGTTGAGCTTTAGAATGCATTCAAACTTATTAACTTAGATAAGACTTTTTCGTATCTAAGAAAAGACAAAGACTAAAATACAGGTTATATGTAAACTTCATGGTAATCACAAAGTGAAAACCTATGGCAGATATACAAAAGAGAAAGAAAGGAATTTAAGTTTACCACTAAAGAAAGTCACCAAACTATTATACAAAGGAACAGAGAGAAATAACAAAACACCCGGAAAACAGTTAACAAAATGGGAATAAGCACATGCCACCAATAATTAAATATAAATGAACTAAATTCATTTATATTTAATGAACTTCCCAGGTGGTTCAGTGACTGAGATTCCACACTTAATGTAAGGAGCCTAGGTTTGAGCCCTGATCAGGGAACTAGATCCCACATGCTGCAACTAAAACTCAGTGCAGCCAAATAAATAAAAATCTTTTTAAAAGATAAAGCAGTTGAATGGATTTTTAAAAAACCTTTCTACATGCTGCCAATAGACTCACTTCAGATATAAGGACATACATAGACTGAAAGTAAAGGGTTGGAAAAAGGTGTTCAATGCCAATGGAAACTGAAAGAAAGCTGAGGTTAGGGTTGCTTATATCAGACAAAAAGACTTTAAAACAGAGACTCTGACAAGAGACAAAGAAGGGCATGACATAATGATAAAGCATCAATTCAACAAGAGGATATAAATTTGGAGTATTTATGTGCCAACCTAGGAGCACCTAAATATATGAAGTAAATATTAACAGGCCTAAAAATATAAAAATACAGTAATAGCAGGGCACCTTAATATTCCATTTATATCAATGGATATATCATCCAGATACATCAGAAGAAACATCAACTTGAAATTACATGTAAGACCAGATGAACTTGACATACAGAGAACATCTTATCCCAAAGCAGCACAATAGACATTTTTCTCAAGTACATGTGGAACATTTTCCAAGATAGATCATATGTTAGGTCCCTGGTAGCTCAGACTTTATAAAAGCGTCTGCCTACAATGTGGGAGACCTGGGTTCAGTCCCTGGGTTGGGAAGGTCTCCTGGAGAAGAAAATGGCACCCTACTCCAGTATTCTTGCCTGAAAATTCCCATGGACAGAGGAGCCTGGTAGGCTACATTCCATGGGGTTGCAAAGAGTTGGACATGACTGAGTGACTTCACTTTCACTTTAGGGCACAAAAAAGTCTAAATAAATTTAAGAAGATTGAAATAATATCAGATGTCTTTTTCAACCACAATAGTATTAAACTAGAAATTATATAAAGAAAACAAGAAAATTGACAAATAAATAGGGATTAAACTGAACACTCCTGAATAACCAATGGGTCAAAGAAGAAATAAGAAATTAAAAAAATATATCTTAAGGCAAATGAAAATGGAACTAAAACATACCAAAACTTATGGGATACAGCAAAAGCAGTTCTAAGAAGGAAGTTTGTAGCAATAAATATCTACCTCAAGAAACAAGTCTCAAACCACCTAGCTTAATACTAGAAAAAGAAGAACAAATGAAGCCCAAAGTTAGAAGGAAGGAAATAAAGATTAGAGCAGAATTAAATGAAAGAGACTAAAAAGACAATAGAAAGGATCAAAGAAACTAAGAGCTATTTCTTTAAAAATAGAAAAATAAATGGACAAACTTAGCTAGATTAGCTGAGAAAAAAAGAACTCAAAATCAGAATGGAAAGAGATTTTATAATGGATAACAGAAATACAAAGGATCATAGTAGCCATTATACGCCGATAAATTGGACAACCGAGGAGAGACAGATAAATTCCTAGAAACATACAATGTCTAATGACTGAATTATAATGAAATAAGAAATGTGAACCAACTGAGAATAAGGAGATTGAATCAGTAATCAAAAACCTACCAACAAACACAAGTCCAAGACCAGATAGCTGCCCTGGTAAATTCTATAAATTCTAGCACATATTGAAAGAATTAACACAAATTCTTCTCAGACTGTTTCAAAAAAAAAAAAAAAAAAACTCTTCCAAACTTATTTTATGAGGGCTGAATTTAGAACCAGACAAGGATACCACAAGAAAATTATAGGCCAATATCCCTGATGAACATAGATTTTAAAACTTTCAGCAAAATATTAGCAAAGCAAATCAACAGTATATTAAAAGAATCATACACCACGATCACTTGGGATTTATCTGAAGAATGCAAGGATAGTCCTACATCAGCAAATAAGTAAATGTGATATGCACATTAACAAATTGAAAGATAAAAATCACATGATCATCTCAATAGATGCAGAAAAATATTTAACAAAATGCAACATCCATTTATGATTAAGAAAAAGACTCAACAAAGCAAGTATAGAGGGAATGTACCTCAACATAATAAAGGCCATATATGACAAGCCCATAGCTAACATCATATTCAACAGTGAAAAGCTGAAATCTTCGCCAAGATCAGGACTAAGACAAGAATCAGGACCAAGACAATCACTGCTTTTACTTAACATAGTATTAGAATTCCTAGCCAGAACAATTAGGCACAAAAAATGAAAGGCATCCAACCTAGAAAGGAAAAAGTAAAGCTATCCTATGTGCAGATGATGGGCTTCCCTTGTAGCTCAGCTGGTAAGAATCCGCCTGCAATGCAGAAGACCCCAGTTTGACTCCTAGGCCAGGAAGATCCCCTGGAGAAGGGATAGGCTACCCACTCCAGTATTCTTGGGCTTCCCTGATGGCTCAGATGGTAAATAATCTACCTGCAATGCAGGTGAGACCTGGGTTCAATCACTGGGTTGAGAATACCCCTGGAGAAGGGAAAGGCTACCCACTCCAGTATTCTGGTCTGGAGAATCCCTACAGATAGAGGAGCCTGGTGGGCTACAGTCCATTGGGTCACAAAGAGTTGGACATGACTAAATGACTAAGCACAGCACAGCAGCATAAGCAGATGACATGATATTGTATGTAGATACCCTAAAAACTCCACCAAAAAACTGTTAGAATTCAATAGAGTTGCAGAATATAAAATCTAATACTTGTTATGTTTCTATATGCTAATAATAAACTATCAGGAGATGAAATTAAGAAAATATCATTTACAGTTGCATCAGAACAACAAAATACCTAAGAACAAATTAAACCAAGGAGGTGCAAGACCTGTATATTGAAAAATACAAGGCATTAATGAAAGAAATTGAGGAAGACACAAATAAATGCAAAGCTATTTTATGCTCATGGATTGGAAGAATATTGTTAAAATGTCCATGCTTCCCAAACTATAGATTTAATTCTAATGACATTTTTTTAATAAAAATAGAACAAATAATCCTAAAATTTGTCTGGAATTATGGAAAACTCTGAATAGCCAAAGCAATCTTCAGAAAGAAGAATAAAACTGGAGGTACCATGTTCCCTGATTTCAAACTATATTACAAACCTGTGATGTTTAAAGGAGTACGTCAAGGAAAGGAGTACATCAAGGCTGTATATTGTTACCCTGCTTATTTAACTTACATGGAGAATGAAAGTGAAAGTCGCTCAGTCATGTCTGACTCTTTGCAACCCCATGGTCAATACAGTCCATGGAATTCTCTAGGCCAGAATACTGGAGTAGGTAGCCTTTCCCTTCTTGAGGGGGTCTTCCCAACCCAGAGATTGAACTCAGGTCTCCTGCATTGCAGGTGGATTCTTTACCAGCTGAGCCACAAGGGAAGCCTTATATAGAGAGTACATCATGCCAAATGCTTGGCTGGATGAAGCACAAGCTGGAACCAAGATTGCTGGGAGAAATATCAATTACCTCAAATATGCAGATGACACCACCCTTATGGCAGAAAGTGAAGAGGAATTAAAGAGCCTCTTAATGAAGGTGAAAGGAGAGTGAAAGAGCTGGGTTAAAACTTAACATTCAAAAAACTAAGATAATGGCATCCGATCCCATCACTTCATGTCAAAGAGATAGGCAAATAATGGAAATAGTGACAGACTTTATTTTCTTGGGCTCCAAAATCACTGAAGATGGTGACTACAGCCATGAAATTGAAAGACGCATGTTCCTTGGAAGAAAAGCTATGACAAACCTAGACAGCGTATTAAAAAGCAGAGACATTACTTTGCTGACAGAGGTCTAGATAGCCAAAACTATAGTTTTTCCAGTAGTCATGTATGGATGTGAGCTGAACCATAAAGAAGGCTGAGACCTGAAGAATTGATGCTTTTGAACTGTGTTGTTGGAGAAGGCTCTTGAGAGTCCCTTGGACTGCAAGGAGATCAAACCAGTCAATGCGAAAGGAAATCAATCCTGAATATTCACTGGAAGGACTGATGCTGAAGCTGAAACTCCAAAACTTTGGCCACCTAATGAGAAGAAATGACTCATTGGAAAAGACCCTGATGCTGGGAAAGACTGAAGGCAGGAGGAAAAGGGGACAACAGATGACAAGATAGTTGGATGGCATCACTGTCTCAATGGACATGGGTTTGAGCAAGCTCCAGGAGATGATGAAGGACAGGAAAGCCTAGTGTGCTGCAGTCCATGGGGTTGCAAAGAGTTGGACAGATCTGAGCGACTGAACAACAACATAATATTTAAAACTGTAAGGTATTGATATAAAAGCACACACATAGACCTTGGAACAGAAGAGAGAACCCAGATATAAACCCCAACATATATGTAAAATAATTTATGACAAAATAGCCAAGAATATATCATGGAGAAAGGACAGTCTCTTCAATAAATGATGTTAGGAAAATTAGACAGCCACATGCAAAAGAACTAGACATGGAAAAACAGACTGGTTCCAAATAGGAAAAGGAGTGCATTAAGGCTGTATGTTGTCATCCTGCTCATTTAACTTATATGCAGAGTACATCATGAGAAATGCTGGGCTGGAAGAAGCACAAGCTGGAATCAAGATTGCCAGGAGAAATATCAATAACCTCAGATATGCAGATGACACCACCCTTATGGCAGAAAGTGAAGAGGAACTAAAGAGCCTCTTGAAAGTGAAAGAGGAGAGTGAAAAATTTGGCTTAAAGTTCAACATTCAGAAAACAAAGATCATGGCATCTGGTCCCATCACTTCATGAGAAATAGATGGGGAAACAGTGGAAACAGTGGCTGACTTTATTTTTCTGGGCTCCAAAATCACTACAGATGGTGATTGCAGCCATGAAATTAAAAGATGCTTACTCCTTGGAAGGAAAGTTATGACCAACCTAGACAGCATATTAAAAAGCAGAGACATTACTTTGTCAAAGGTCCGTCTAGTCAAAGCTATGGTTTTTCCAGTCGTCATGTATGGATGTGAGAGTTGGACTATAAAGAAAGCTGAGTGCTGAAGAATTGATGCTTTTGAACTGTGGTGTTGGAGAAGACTCTTGAGAATTCCTTGGACTGCAAGGACATCCAACCAGTCCATCTTAAAGGAGATCAGTCCTGGGTGTTCATTGGAAGGACTGATGCTGAGGCTGAAACTCCAATACTTTGGTACCTCACGCAAAGAGTTGACTCATTGGAAAAGACCCTGATGCTGGGAAAGATCGAGGGCAGGAGGAGAAGGGGACGACAGAGGATGAGATGGTTGGATGGCATCACCGACAATGAACATGGGTTTGTGTGGACTCCAGGAGTTGGTGATGGACAGGGAGGCCTGGAGTGCTGCAGTTCATGGGGTCACAAAGAGTCAGACAGGACTGAGCGACTGAACAGAACTGATACAAAAGAATGAAACTGGACCACTATTTTATACTGTTCACAAAATTAACTCAAAATGGATTAAAGTTTTGATTGTAAGACCTGAAATTATAAAACTCCTAAAACAAAACATAGGCAGTAAGCTCCTTGATATAGGTCTTCAGGTTGATTTTTTTGAGCCCAAAATATGCAAAAGAAAGGCAACAAAAGAAAAAACAAATTTGAACAAGTGGCACCACATCAAATGAAAAACCTTCACAGCCAAGAATCCATCAACAAAATGAGAAGATAAACAATAGAGTGGGAGGAAATATTTGTAAATCCTATTTCTGACGAAGGGTTAATATCCAAAATGTATAAAGAATTTTAAATCAATAGTAAAAAAAATGCCAAACAATTAAAAACTAGGCAGAAGATGTGAATAGACATTTTCTTCATAGAAGATGATACAGATAGACTATAGGCAAATGAAAAGATGTTCAGCATTACTAATTATCAGGGAAATGCAAATCAAAACTACAATGAGATATCACCTATGTATTGAATTCCATGTTGAATGCAGCATTACTTACAACAGGCAAGATATGGAAACAATTTAAGTGTCCATTGATGGATGAATGTAAAAGAAATTTTGAAATACACACATAGAAATATTATTCACCCATTAAAAGAATAAAATCTTGCCATTTGCAACAACATGGACAGACCTCAAGGGCATTATGATAACTGTAATAGACTGAGAAAAACAAATTCTCTGTACAGTCTCATATGTGAAATCCAAAGTTAGATAAACCAGGCACATAGATACAGAAAACAGATTTGTGGTTGCCAGAAGTTGAGGAGTGGGAGAGATGGGTTAACTGTGGTTTGTTTAGTTTCTTCTAAACGAGATGTTCTTTTCTTTCCTTTTTGGTTTGTTTTGACCACTTTAAAATGTCCCCCTGATAAGTATAAGATATTCAGCCTTAACTCCTCATCAGTGACCATCTCTAGGATTTGAATCAGGATCAGTAAGGGTCAGATGGTCTCTGAAGTTTCCCTGTTCTTTTTTGAACTCCTTCCTTCCTATGCTCCATCTGCCTGCCAGCACTTAAACACTCTGCTCTGCCTCACCAGGAAACCATACTTCAGGAGAGCTATGTAACCAGGTGGTTATTGCACTGTTATCCATCATTCAAAGAAAATTATGTACCCATTCTTTATCCTGAACTTTATTTCTTTTGCAAACAACCTAAACTATCTTTTAAGCTTATTGATGTGCATTTTTACTAATGAGTCACTGCTTAATGAAACATTCTATTTTTAATCTGAAAATAATGATGATGGACTCTAGGTCCTAGGAGTCATGATTATACTATTGCTGACCCTCCTACACCCTGAGGGTGAGAAGTTGGGAACTGGATCTCTGGAGCGTAATATTCTCAAGCATATTATTCTCCTTTATTCTCATGTCTGGATGGCACAGGCAATCTTCAGATTTCTAACAGACACCTTGTTTCTCTAAGCTATAAACCTGCTTAATAGTTAAGATTTGAAAACGCCTTTAAAATTGGGTTTGGGGAAAGAATTGTGACATCCTTGGCAGTTAACTCAGTTTTATATACTTTACAATGGCGATGACACATATTGCAAAACAAAAATCCAAACAACAGAGACTTAAAGAAAATAAAAGTCTCCTGTACTCAGGATTGGATAAATAGATGCAGTAAAAAGTCAGCTATGCCTGTATTGCCTATTATTATTTTTGAAGATTTAAATTTGTTTTTGATGGACTACTTTGATTTAGGTGTGGCAAAACTGCCAGGTATGTCAGCATTTTATTTTCATGACTGCAATAATAGCTTTAGGTATAGGAATCTGAGAATAATAAACAATTCTAATTATGAAGGAAATGAAGTAATCAATGGGGATAAAAAGGAATTTTCTCTAGAAGTAAACTTTATCCTGAACTATCTTGGAAATAGTTTATGTCACTCAATGTGACATTAACTCTTGGAATTCGTATGTTTAACATAGTAATGAAAAATGGAGAAAGAACATTATTTAATATGTGATATTTAAGAAATGAAGTATTTTCTACATAAAGGAATTCTAGAATATGATAGTCCTATGATATTGGTACAATGTTTCAAAATCTCAGGAATTTAAGGCTGTTTCAGAATGCTTGTAGACTTCTTAAAATTCTTTTATAGATCTCTATACATTTTTTGATTTACTGAGGTTAATTTTTCCTTTAAGGAAATGATACAAAAGTGAAAGTGAAGTCGCTCAGTCATGTCCAACTCTTTGTAACCCTATGGATTGTAGCCCTTGGAATTTTCCAGGCAAATGATACTAGGCTATAAAGAAATGACTTAAAAGAAAAAAAATGAGTCACAATGTTGCTTATATTTAAAATTCCACGACTCCATAAGATTAGTTCAGTCACTCAGTCGTGTCCAATTCTTTGCAACCCCATGGACTGCAGCACCCCAGGCTTCCCTGATCATCACCAACTCCTGGAGCTTGCTCAAACTCATGTCCACTGAGTCGGTGATGCCATCCAAACATCTCATCCTCTGTCGTCCCCTTTTCATCCTGTTCTCAATCTTTTCCAACATCAGAGTCTTTTCCAATGAGTCAGCTCTTTGCATCAGGTCGCCAAAGTATAGGGCTAAAAAAAAATCTAACTGAAACGAAACTTTGTGGAGGAGGACGATATCCTATGTTATTTATTTCATTAAAGCATTTAAATGGCATTTGAAAATGATCAACTTTAATCAAAAGTTGCCATGAACATCTAGATGTAAAAGAATGAGGCTAGAACATTTTCTCATCCCATTTACAAATTTAAACTCAAAATGGATTAAAGACCAGTGTAAGACCAAAAGGCATAACACTCCTAGAAGAAACCAGTGGAACGCAGTTTCCATGCCGCTGCCATCCTTCTGGTGGGGTTTACTCTGTCTCCTTACTCCTCAATACAGCAGACAAGGGCTGTTTCCCTGGAACTACACTGAGCCGTGACCTCCAACCAGGCATCTGAAGAGCCTGTCTGTGCTCCTGCCCAGCTCTGCCTCTCCCAGGGGAGCTGGTGGAGGCAGGGAAGGAAGACAAGGCTCGGGGTCTTGTCCACTATGGGCCTGCTGTCAGGGCCAGGCCTCTGGCCTGGAGCGCGAGAACACAGGCCACCACCAGCATCCTCGTTCACAGCAAAATGGCAACCAACTCTGCTTCCAGACATTTAACAAAATGTCTACCAGCCTCCGTGGCTTTCACCAGATCCCGCCCACATCAGGAAAGGTGATAACATGCCTAAAGACCACCTTGGATACAAATTGTAGCAATATCTTTGTTGTTGTTGTTGAGTCGCTAAGTTGTGTCCAACTCTTTGTGACCCCATGGACTGTAGCCTTGCCAGGCTTCACTGTCCATGGAATTCTTCAGGCAAGAATACTGGAGTGGATTGCCGTTTCCTTCTCCAGGGGATCTTCCTGATGCAGGGATCAAACCAGCGTCTCCTGCACTGGTAGGCAGATTCTTTATTGCTGAGCCACCAGGGAAGCCCAGCAATATCTTTGGGAATATCCTAAGGCAAAGGAAATAAAAGTTTTTGCTTTTATAAACAAATGGGGTCTAATTAGACTTTTGCACAAAGGAATCTGTCAACAAAGCAAGAAGAACGTACTGAATGGGAGAAAATAATTGCAAACAATTGATAAAGAGTTAATATTCAAACTATATAAACAGCTCATACAATATCAAACATCTCATAAAATATCAAACAGCTCAATTCAATATATATATTTAAAAAAGCCCAGCCCAATTAAAAAATGGGCAGAACCCTTGAATAGACATTTTTTTCTCAAAGAAGGCATACAGAGCCATCAGGCACTTGAAAAAATATTCAATATTACTAGCCAGAGAAATGTAAATCAAAACCACAATGAGATACCACCTCACATCTGTCAGAATGCTTATCATTAAAAAGACCCAAAAATGACAAATGTTGGTGAGGATGTAGAAAAAAGGGAACCCTTGTATACTGCCGGTGAGGATGTAAGTTGGTGTAGCCATTGTGGAAAACAGTAAAGATGTTCCTCGAAAAACTAAAGAGGACTGCCATCTGACCCAGTAATTCCATCTCTGAATATATATTTGAAGAAAACAAAAACACTAATTAGGAAAGATATGGACTTCCCTGGTGGCTCAGACGGTTAAGCGTCTGTCTACAATGCGGGAGACCCGGGTTCAATCCCTGGGTCGGGAAGATCCCCTGGAGAAGAAAATGGCAATCCACTCCAGCACTGTTGCCTGGAAAATCCCATGGACACAGGAGCCTGGTGGGCTTCACGTAGTCCATGGGGTCACAGAGTCAGACATGACGGAGCGACTTCACTTCATACGCACCCAAACATTCTTAGCAGCACTGTTTACAATAGCCAAGATATGGAAGCAACCTAAGTGACCATCAACAGATGAATGGACAAAGATGTGGTGTGTATAACACATACAGATATATTACACATACACGTATAATGGAATATTAGTCATTAATAAAAACAAAATCTTGCCATTTGCAACAATGGGGATGAACTGAGAGGGTGTAATGCTTAGTGAAATAAGACAGAGGAAGACAAGTACTTCATGTTATCACTTACATGTGGAATCTAAAAGATAAAATGAATGAATAAATAAATATCACAAAGCAGAAACAGACTCACAAATTAGTGATTGCCAGAGAACAAACTAGTGGTTGCCAGTGGGAAGAGGGAAAGGGAGGATAGGAGCAAGGGATTAAGTACAAACTACTGTGCATAAAGTGAGTACAAAGATATATTGCACAGGGAATATAGTCAATATTTTATACTAATTTTAAATAGAAAATAATCTAAAAATGTTGACTCACCACATTGTACATCTGGGACAAATACACTGTAAATCAACCATCCTTCAATAAAAATCAAATCAAGTCCCTCCCATCAATAGAGCACCCAGCTTCCCTATCAGATGAGAACCCTGCAACAAAACACTCTAACAAAAGGCAGTTAATGTCAGCTAATGTAGGATCAGAACCCATCCTGGCTGCCTTCCCTCACCTCCTCCATTGCAATGACTTGGACTTACGGTTAGGTTTCTCAAACTTCCTATTTCCAATCATGCTCTCCTGGGGAAAATCATACCTCTATGCTGGTGAATTTATAACTGAACCCTTTACAGGTTTCTAGAAAATGCATCCCACATTTATCCTTGGAGCCTTGGCAAGAGAGTCATCAGTTTGGGGGAGATCTTGAAATGGAGCAGGACCCTGTGGTCCTTGCATCCCCACAGTCTGTCGAAAACTCTAGCATAAATTTAATCATAGAAATGAGAAATACAGAAACAAAGGAACAGTCAAAGGAGATTAAATAATAATAATGTAGGCATTAAGCATAGTCGAGGACCTTTAGTTCTTTCTCAAGATAGATAATATTCTGAGCCATATCTTGTGAATTGTCTTATTGGTACCAAAACAGCAGGTGGAGAAGTTAACTACATGGTGAACAGACTGTACCCAGGACATGAGCTGCCACGATTCCGAGAACTGATCACAAAGAAATGGGAACAATAACCCTGGAACTGAAGATTAACTGTACCTAAAACAACGAAGATGATGCTGGTCAGACCACTGATGACTGATTTGAAGATGACTGTTGGAGACGACTGTGTTGTTTCCGCGTGTAGCCGCCCCACCCCAACTCTGTCCATAAAAACTCTCACCCCTTGTTTGTCAGGGTTGGGGAGTTGGCCTTTGGACAGATGGCCGCCACCCTCTCCCTCCCCAGTTGCCGGCATCTGAAATAAAGCAAACTTTCTTTTCCACCAGCCTGGTCTGTTTACTGGCTTTTGAGTGGTGAGCCGTGGACCCCACACACTCCCTTCGTCAACAATCTTACATAACAATGTCGCACATGTGTGTGTGTGTTAGCTGCTCAGTTGTGTCTGACTCTTTCTGACCCCACGGACTGTAGCCTGCCAGGCTCCTCTGTCCATGGGGTTTTCCAGGCAAGAATACTGGAGTGGGTAGCCTTTCCCTTCTCCAGGGGATCTTTCCAACCCAGGGATCAAACCCAGGTCTCCCACATTGCAGGAATCGTCTGCGCCACCAGGAAGGCCAAACATGTTACACATAGTACAGGGTAAATGTTTCCTTGGATTGAAAAAGCAAGGCATAGACAGCAAAGCAAGAAGTAGGAAAAAGAGGCACATTTCAGCATGACTTCCTATTTCTCTGTTCCTTATCCATTTTGCTGGTATTGCCATCTGCCTTGTCAGACAGTCTGAAATCTCCTACATTCTCTTATGTGTCCATCTCTAAGCATATGTGCTCACTATCACTTCTTAATTTTACTTCCTAGAAATACTTCTGAATTTCCCTTTTAGTCTCTGGACTAAATAGCTGTGTGTGTGCTCAGTCACTCGGTCATGTCCTCCAAGTCTTTGCAACCCCATGGACTGTAGTCCACCAGGCTCCTCTGTCCGTGGGATTTCCCAGGCAACAATATTGGAGTAGGTTGCTGTGCCTTCCCTCCAGGGGTTCTTCCCGACCCAGGGATCGAACACTTGTCTCCTGGGTCTCCTACACTGGCAGGTGAATTCTCTATCACAGAGCCACCTGGGAAACCCTGGACTGATTAGGTATCAATCTCCTCATTGGTTTCTTGATTCTCACAGCAGTGGGGAGGACAGACTGGGAGAGGAAAGAAATCAATGTTGTCTTTCTAAAGTAAGAATACTCAATTATATTAATCTCTCTTTCAAAAGCATGCAGTGATTCTACCCTTTTGTTGTTGTTCAGTTGCCAAGTCATGTCTGACTCTTTCTGACCCTCTGGACTACAGCACACCAGGCCTCTTGGTCCCTCACCATCTCCTGGAGTTTGTCCATGGATTCTCCATCACCTAGAGATAAATACAGATCTTTAGGTTCTCTTTCTTTTTCTGTCTTTAATAAGCTACCTGCATCTCCTTGTCCTGTTCTATCTCCTACTTCTCTAAAGCTAGATGATTTAGTCTTGAATGTTCCATGCTGGTCTAGGTGTTTTCATAGACTATTACTTCTTTTGGATGCCCTTCTTGCAATTTACTTTCTCCCGGTGGACTCACGTTCATCATCACACCTGTCTGAGGTGCCACGTCCCCTTGAAAAGTTTCCCCAATTCCCCTTAATAGTTAGTTGCTGTCTTTACTGTTTTCCTATAGGCATATTCTTCATTCAGCATGTGCTTTTTGAGTGCTCAATACATTTAAGGGATTAAGGTACAAAAATAAAATAGATATAGCCCCTGACCTCAGAGATCTCAGTCTCATGCGGATGCTTAAACTTAGTCTTAAAAAAAAAAATAATATAGTAGGTAAATGTGTTTCAGTCATGCAGTAGCTATTTGCCTTACTTAGGGTAATAGTCCCTGGTATTCATCAGGGGATCTATCTCTGCCATTCTTGTTTCTTGTGTCCTGGGGGAACAGTGGGATAGGAACATAGGTAACCAATATCTAAGCCAATAAATGCTTTCTGCTTCTCTGGGCACAGCAATTGGGTCAGGGCTGGCCATGTGACTTAAGTCAATCAGAGCTGCTTAGATGCCCAGGAGGAGATATTCTCTCATCCTAGCTGGACTCAAATCTCAAGAATATGAGGTGGGAATTACCACAGCCACTTTGGCAATGCAATGACTCCGGAAATCAGGTCAATGCATATTAAAAAGCAGGGGTAAGCAGAGAGATGAAAGAAATCAAAGTCTCAGTGACAAGTTCTGGGCTGTGAATCCTGTTGTTCCTGAAGCCAGCTTACCCTGGAAATTCAGCTCCATTCCCTTTACACACTAAAGTCGGCTTTAGTGTTTTTTTCTGCCTGCTTGTATCCAATAGAATCTTAATTTAAACAACAATATTTTTCATGTGGAAAATGGAAGTAATGTAAAGTGAAATAGCATATGTGGGGATATGGAGGAATAAAAGAGAAAGCTAAATTACAGGATGAGGAATGAGGGGAAGGGGAACCAGACAGGATCAATTTAATGGACTCAGTGAAAATTGACAAGGCCCTGAAGTAAAAACTAAACAGACTGAAGAATCAATAACTTTTCTGGAAGAGAGGCAAGGACACTGGGCAAGCCACTGCCTCGACAATTGCAGAGACAGGCGGATATGGGGAGTCCTGACTTACCGGAGCAGAGAGGAGTGGAAACCGCTGCAGGAACCAAGGGTGGGGAAGAAACGCCTGAACTGTAATTGACAGAGACTCAGTGTGGACAAGCCTGAGAGTTAAAAACTCCTAGAGGACTTGGGCATAGAGGCGGCTCCCACTTTTGCAGAGCTCCACCAGGTTCTCACAGTAGATCCTGGAGAAGAAAGAATCTCTGTAGACCTTCCAGCAAGGTGAGGGGAATGGAGCCATTTTGAAATACACCAGAGCATTCAGTTCTTCAGAAGCCCTGTCCTCAGGGGAAACTAGTTATCCAGAGCCTAACCTGCTGGGGTATTCTTATCAGAGCCTAAATGAGCTGGGGGAAGGGATATACTCAACTCTAGCAGGCTCTAGCCTTCCACATGGAAGAAGGGAAATACCTAACGTCAGCCCAATCTATCCATCCTGTCCCACCCGAAAAAAAACTGAGAAACACATGTGAGGTTCACAATCCAGAGGCAGGTACAGACTCACAGAAAGGCTGAGATCTAATCATATTACCATAGAATGTTCCCCACTCCACCTCACAACCACATTTCTAAAGGCTTTGGAGAGACGGTGAGTAATTTTAGTTAAAATGTGGGTGTAAATAGTAAATGTGGTAAGAGTAAAAATGGAAATAGGAAGTATAGACCCCCCCTATAAAAATCAGTCAAATATATATTCAAGTGAAAAAAAAAAATCAGTCAAAACCAGGCCTAAGAAGAGGAGAAACCAGTATGTTGTATACCTAAAACCTGTATAATACTGTACATCAACTATATCTCAATTAAAAAAAATTTTTTTTTAAAGAAAAGACAGAGATTAGATGTCAGAGGTTTCTGTTTGAGATAGTAAGGAATTAAGCAGCTTTATATGATAAACAGGAAAAAAGTAGTTAGGGAGAATATCTTAGGCATCTCATATTAACATACAGTTGGCCCTCCGTATCTGAGGATGTGGAAACTCCTGATACAAGGGCTGACTGTAAGGGACTCTTATCCATGGGGCTCCTGGTACCAATCTACCCACAGACCAAGGGACGACTATACACAGTTTAGACTGCTCACCAGCCATGCTGCAGGTTCATGTGATTTTGTTGTAATGTTTCATGTTTCTTAAATGTGGGAGAATTTTAACTGGTAAGGGTGCCCAGCTGGTGGCGAAGTGGTACTCAGCCACAGGTAATGTCTTTTAATGCCCATTAAGGAACTGAAGGGATCGTTGCAGAGTTTATGTTTGCTTTTATCCTGCAGGGTGAAATTATATGGTTAGTGAAGTCAAAGGCAGAGTTTTAATAGTATTTGGCGGGAGGGACCCAGGAAAGCCTGAGGGAGATATAGGGACCAATAGAAGATGGTAAAACAAAGGATCACATCATGATTGGGGTGCAGGGCTAGCGATGAATAGAGGGAGCTCTTGACTTAGTTTTGGCCTAAAAGGAGTCTCCTAGCTGCCCTCAAACATGCATCCAAAGTTTGGAATCTTTTATCACTTCTGCTTGGCCCCCGGTGGAGGAAATTTTATTAGTGACCAACAGGTTGGGGCTTGTGATGGGAAACATGGAGGCTACTGGGCCTCAGGGACAGCCCTGACTCAGACTGTTGCTCCTATAGAGTGAACGGGGGCTAAGGATTAATGTTCAGTACAAGTGGATATTTAAAACCTGTTAATAAACTTGTCTCTTTGAGTATTATTGGATTCTGACTCATCAGATTTTACCCCTCCTCCTCTCTAAAGAGTATCTGGGAAGGGCATTTAGGTATCCCTCCTCTTACAAATGGGGGCTTCCCTGGTGGCTGAGTGGTAAAGAATATGCCTGCCCATGCAGGAGACTTGGGTTCTATCCTTGGATCCGAAAGATCCACTGGAGAAGGGCATGGCAAATCACTCCTGTATTCTTGCCTGAAAAATCCCACTGACAGAGAAGCCTGGTGGGCTACAGTCCATGGGGTCACAAAGAGTCAGACACAGCTGAGTACATACGCACAGCACAATGGTAATCATGGATGTGGGGATTTGAGGAGTCTAGAAGCATCTCCCAAGATGTGAGTTGAGTTTATGCTATTTATCCATTAATGTATGTCAGCAGTGATAATTAGCTGAAGATACTTTGTTTAAGCTTGTTTAAGAATGGCCACATTCATTCGTTCCTTTGCTCATGTTTGGCTTTACAGGTCTTAAACCTATGGGCAGGGTGATGCAAATAAACAAAGGATGATGACTTGATGGTTAAAACAGGTGAAAACAAAGCCCTTAGAGGCTCTGACTTCTAAGTTGAAGGGAACAATCGTTAGAACAAGAGATTGAGAAGTGCTTTCATTTAAGCTGCGCTCTCTAGCAGCTTAAACGTCTACCCGTATCATAACTTCTGTTTCAAGGCAGCCGATGTGTCACCCATGGTCACATCCTATTAAAATTGGAAATGGAAGAGCTTTTGAAGACTAGGACTAGTTTTGAATTCCTTATAAACACCAAAAGCCCACTCTGATTTATTACTGCATTAAAAATATTTTAATATCTAATTCCAACTGCAGGCTTAATTGCCCAGCTAGACTTTTGAGATTAATTACAAGTCCAGAGCTATCATTACATCTTGACTGGTTTCTCTGGTCAGGCGTAGTCTGCCTTTGTACTTTTGACTCTCTGGTTTGAAAGGTTTTGAAGTTCTGCAGGAAATCTGTGCTGCTGCCTTCCCAGTGAGCTTCCAATTTTTTTTTTTTTTTTAATGAGAGTCACTTGGGACATTGAGTTTATGAACCCAGAGCCCATAGTTTCATTGCTTATATGCTTCAAAACAAAGATATAAAAACCAGTTTAAGTGGAAATCACTTTAGAGGCAGAAATTTTAATTTCAATTTTCATTCAAAATTCATTCAATCAATAAAGATGTCTTGAGTGTTTCCTGTGTGCCTGGCACCTATAGGTAGTGGAGATACAGGAATGAACCAAATGACTCCCTGCTCTCAAGGTGCTTTGGTTTTAATGGAACAAGAGGAGTTGATGATCACAAATTAACACGTAGTATATAACACATGGAAGGTGATAAGTGCTAAGAAATATAAAGCAGAAAGGAGAGAGTTCTATTCTACATTGGATGTTGAGGGAAGGCTTCTCTGATAAGGTCATTCACGATCAGGGACCTGAAAGAAGTAAGGGAGCATGGGAGAGGAAGAGCATTTCCGTCAGAAGCAGCAATTGCAAAGGCCCTGTGTGAGTGAAAAGTATGTTCCAAGAACAGCAAGGAAACCAGTGCGGCTGGAACAGAAGGAGTGAGGGAAGAACAATGGGGCTCCCAAATTACTGCAGATGGTGACTGCAGCCACAAAGGTAAAAGATGCTTGCTTTTTGGGAGGAAAGCTGTGACAAACCTAGATTGCATATTAAAAAGCAATCACTTTGACAACGAAGGTCCATATAGTTAAAGCTATGGTTTTTCCAGTAGTCATGTATGGATGTGAGAGTTGGGCCATACAGTAGGCTGGGTGCTGAAGGAATGATGCTTTCAAATTGTGGTGCTGGAGAAGACTCTTGAGAGTTCCTTGGACAACAAGGAGAACAAACAAGTCAGTCATAAAGGAAATCAACTTTGAATATTCATTGGAAGGACTGAGGCTGAAGCTGAAGCTCCGATACTTTGACCACATGATACGAAGAGCTAACTCATTGGAAAAGACCCTGATGCTGGGAAAGATTGAAGGCAGGAGGAGAAGGGGACGACAGAGGATGAGATAGTTGGATGGCTTCACCGACTCGATGGACATGAGTTTGAGCAAACTCCAGGAGATAGTGAAGGACAGGGTGCTGCAGTTCATGGGGTTGCAGATAGTTGGACATGACTTAATGACTGAACAACAAAGCCAGAGAGGAAGTTCAGGTTGGAAGATGTTCAGCTATGGCACAGACTTTAGGTTTTAGGACTTCTAATGGGGTGACTTTGGAGAATATATTGGTTTCCTATTGCTGCCATGATGAATTACCACAAACTGAATGGCTTACAACAATACAAATTAATTATTTTACAGTTCTGAAGGTCCAGCATCCCAAGTGGGTCTTACAAGGGTAAACTAGTTTGCTGGGGCTACCAAAACAAAGTTCCACCATGAAGTGCCTTAAACAATAGAAGCGCATTGTCTTATACTTCTGGAGGCTAAATGTCTGAGATCAAAGTGTCAGCAGGTTGTTCTTTCCGAGGACTGTGAGCAACAATCTGTTGTAAGCCTCTCCCCCACTTCTGGTGGTTTGCTGGCATTCTTTGGCATCCCTTGGTTTGCAGCAGCCTCACTCTGATCTCTGCTTCACCTGACGTTCTTCTTCCACGCATGTCTGTGTCTGAATTTTTCCTTCCTATAAATGTACCAGTCATATTGGAATAGGACTTATCCTAAAGACCTCATCTGAAGCTGATTAGCTCTGCAAAGACCCTTTCTCTAAATAAGGCACCTTCTGAGGTACTGGGAGTTAGGACTCCAACATATTTTCAAGGGGAGACCCAATTCAATCTGTAACATGGTGTTAAAATCAAAGTGATAGCAGGGCTGCTTTTCTTCTGGGGACATTAGGAGAAAATTTTCTACCTTCTGGAGGCTCCCCACAAACCTTGGCTTATGGCCCCCTTCCAGTAATGGCACCCCTCCGTCTTTCTGTTGTCACATCTCCTCTGACTTCTGCCTCCTTCTTATAAAGACTCTTGTGATTACATCTGGAAAATCAAGGATTTTTATTTATTTATTTGACTGTGCTGGGTCTTGTGTGTGGCAGTTGTGGCCTGCAAACTCTTAGTTGGGCATGTGAGATCTAGGGATTGAACCTGGTTCTTACGCATTGGGAGAGAGAAGGCTTAGCCTCTGGACCACCAGGGAAGTTCCTAAGACACAGATATTTTTGCAAGGTCAGTATTCTGCCTACCTTACGGGGTTTTGAGCAGGGAAGTGGTATGAGTTGAACTGTATTTTAAAAGAATCACTGCCTGCTGTGTGGAGGAGGGAAAAAGTGTAAACCAGGAGACCCACTGGGACACTGCGGCAATAGTCCTAGTGAGAGATGGTAGTGCCCAGGACCAGAAGTGAAGTGCTGAAAAGTGGTCAAATTCTGGACTTTTTGCAGAAAGCGACTTGTCAATGAAATGCATGAGATGCGTAAGATGGGATAACAACAATTTTTTCCTTGTCTTTTTGCAGAATAACAATAACATTTGTTTATCACATTAAAGTTTTCAACAAGATTCTACATGAATTTTTTCATTAGAACTGCCTACAACAGTATTTTGTGTCATTATTTTTATACTCATTTTACAGAAGAGGGAGTTGAGGCTTAGAGAGGTGACTTCTAGGGATTTGACTTTTTGTACATTAGAATTATTTTTTGAAATTGGCTGTTTTGATGCATTGATGGGTTTTAAGCACTGAAATTATTAGTAAGCTTATACTGGTGATAAAGGGAAAACAGATGTCCTTTGATGTTACCAATGTTTTATAAATAAATCCACTAATCCCAAAGCCAGAGAGAGTTCCATATTTAGTTTCAGTGAAGATTAAATGAGTTAATATAAGGGTCTCGAACATTGTTGGCACATGTAAGCCCTGTATGATGTTAGCAATCACTCCAATTATTATTCACAATTTAGATCAGTACTTCCAAATGGTATTCAAAATAGCAATTTAGAAAAAAGCAAAACAAAACAAGGAAGCAAAGAAGAGGAAAATTTGTATTGCAAGTAGCTGCAATAAACCAGTTGCTACAAACATTTAATTTAGTTCTGAGTATCCGGGCAGCTAGATAAAAAAACAAAACATATTATGTAATGTAGTTCTTGTTGATTTGTAATTTAAATCAAACTAGGATGTCAGAAGAAAAAGAACTTTTCACCATGTGTTTCTTAGTTTCCCTTTTTGTTTGTTGGATTGTTCCATGGCCCCTCCTCCACACCTTGGATTATAACGTAAAAATTCTTTTACCATGTCAAAATATTATTTAAAATATAGGTACTTTGACTTCTTTCTTTAAAAAAACAGAAAGTAAAAGAAACAGAAGTTTTAATGAAATTTTAATCATAATTCAACATGCAGTTCCTCACAGGAGGGGCTTTGGAAATATGATTCTTTTTTGTCATTTGTAAGAGGGAGAATGGACTTTATGAAAAATACACACTGATAAATGTGGATTTAGCATAAATCCCAGTGTTGACTGTTCATAAGTGTCTAGTCTCCCTCTTGTTGCCAGAGTGACTTTTAAAAACGTAAACCTGATCATGTTATTCCACTGCTTAAAATTCGTCTCTGACACTCCATTGCTCATTGCAGTGTTTTCAAGCTTATTTTTAGTCAGTGAACCATTCCTTCAAATTAGAGCTTATATGGCAATCTAGTGGATAAAACAGATATAAGCTGAGCTGTTCTGGATGGAGTGGGGGTGGGGGCCTGACAGACTGCCTGCCTGTCTCTGTAGGCTATACCCACCTCTCCCTCTTATGCTGTCCAATGGTCTGAACAGTTAGGAAAGAATCAGCACCCCTCCGAAGCTATAAAACGCCTTCTTTCTACCCTCATATTTGCCATGTAATCTGCACTTCAGCTGAGCTTAGATGAGAAACTAGTTAATCAAGCAAACAATTTTTGAAGTAAGAATTGTTAAAAACTATTATAATTATTTGAACTTTAAATATATACTTATTCCATTAAAATTTATTTTTAAAAGTCTCCCTAATGGATGAACAACAAGATCCTACTGTAGAGCACAGGGAACTATATTCAACATCCTGTAATAAACCGTAATGAAAAAGAATGTATATGTATAACTGAATCACTTTGCTATACAGTGGAAACTAACACAACATTGTAAATCAACCGAACTTTAAAAGTCTCTCTAAAAATATTAAGGCAGATATACTGATTATCTAAATGTTAAATCTTCCTGACCCACTGATCGAAATTGGGTCTCTTATGTCTCCTGCATTAGCAGCTGGGTTCTTTACCACTAGTACCACCTGGGAAGCCCCTTATATCATGTTAGTATATATTGATTACAGTCATCCCTCAGTATCCATGGAAGGAGGTCCCTAAATACCAAAACCCAGGGATATTCAAGTCTGATAGGTGGTGACAGGACTGCCTGCCCTCTGTATCCATGGGTTTTGCATCCATAGATTCAATGAACATTTGGCTCAAAATTTCACTTGGTTGAATCTGCAGATGCAGAACCCCTGGATATTGAGAGCCCACTGTCATTTCTTCTGAATTCTATGACATGGTGTTTCTCTTTCTCTCTTGTTCCTGCTTTTTCTTTGAATAAATAATGCGTTTATTCCAATATGGTCCTAAAATTCTATAAAGTTGCTTATTATATTCAAATTTAGATTTTATGATGTTGATGTATAAATTAGAGATTTGGGGCACCTTTAATTGACTTTTCTCGGAAGACTGTGTTTTTAATGAGAATATAGTTATTCTCTCTGCCACAGTTGAAGTATGTAGTAGTTCAGTTCAGTTTGGATGCTCAGTCATGTCCGACTCTTTGCGACCCCATGGACTGCAGCACGCCAGGCCTCCCTGTCCATCACCAACTCCTAGAGTTTACTCAAACTTGTGTCCATTGAGTCGGTGATGCCATCCAACCATCTCATCCTCTGTCATCCCCTTCTCCTCTTGCCTTCAATCTTTCCCAGCATCAGGGTCTTTTCCAATGAGTCAGTTCTTCACATCAGGTGGCCAAAGTATTGGAGTTTCAGCTCCAACATTAGTTCTTCCAATGAACATTCAGGACTAATTTCCTTTAGGATGGACTGGTTGGATCTCCTTGCAGTCCAAGGGACTCTCAAGAGTCTTCTCCAACACCACAGTTCAAAAGCATCAGTTCTTTGGTGGTCAACTTTCTTTATAGTCCAACTCTCACATCCATACATGACTACTGGAAAAACCATAGCCTTGATTAGATGGATCTTTGTTGGCAAAGTAACATCTCTGCTTTTTAATATGCTATCTAGGTTGGTCATAACTTTTCTTCCAAGGAGTAAGCATCTTTTTATTTCATGGCTGCAGTGTGTAGAAGTATGTAGTAAGATCAGAGCAAATTCTGCTAAATGGAGGAAGTTCTCAATTCTATTTTTTTATATATTAAAATGAGTAAAAAGTTTGGCCCAGATATTTTTGGTTCAATCTAGAATATCCTTTTTTTGACATGTGTTTTTATAAGACAAGACTTATCAAAAAGGCTGTCCAAATTTAAATGTCACAAAAGTGTAGGTTTCTCAACTCTATTCCAATCTATTCTGAAACATAATGCCAGTTTATCCAATTAAAAATAGGAACTCCATCAAAATATCTATCCCAAGTTGAGATTTTCCAAATCGCAATTATGGACCTTAAAAATAAAACCCTGTATACTGTTTAAATTTTTATTGCTACATTTGTTAACTTCCTTGCTTTGGTAGGGACAAATTTCATTACTTCTCTGTTTATAAACTTGGTTTTTAAAACTTTAATTCCTTAAAACATTTCACAAGCTGATCTTTTTTTGATCCTCCATTTGTCAAAATATCTCAATTCCAATATTTTAGAATAAAATGCAAACAAAATGTAGAGAATTTGTTTATAAAAACATCTAATACCGTTGTAGGCTGCTCAAGTTGGTTAGTGACTTATTTAGGATTTCCCTGGTGGAGCAGTGGATAAGTATCTGCCTGCCAATGCAGGGGACATGGATTAGATCCCTGGTCTGGCAAGACTCCACATGCCGTGGAGCAACTAAGCCCCTGGGCCATAGCCACTGAGCCCGCATGCTGCAACCGCTGAAGTCCTCATGCCTAGAGCCTGTGCTTCACAAGAGAAGCCACCACAGCGAGAAGCCTGCTCACTGCAACGAAGAGCAGCCCCTGCTTGTCACAGCTAGAGAAAGCCCGCACACAGCGGTGAAAACCCAGCAGCAGCCAAAAAATAAGTAAAAAAAATTTAATGATTTAAGATCCAACTGATAACAAGCAACAGAGAAAACAGTGCCATGCTACAATACTGTTTTTATTCAAAACCAGCTTCATCACAACAGTTTTCTGGGTCAGTTATTTTAATTATGTAAACAAGCAGATCTCACTCATCTATTGTACTTCACTTTATTGTGCTTCACAGATACTGCCCATTTTACAGGTTAAAGGTTTGGGGCAACTCAGCATCATCACCGTTTTCCAACAGCGTTTGCTAACTTTGTGCTCTGTGTCATATTTTAGTGATTCTCACAATGTTTCATTCTGGCAGTTTACCATTATTATTATATTTGCCAGGGAGATCTCTCATCAGCGGTCTTTGATATTACTATTGCAAAAAGATTATGACTTGCTGAAAGCTCTGATGATGGTATTTTTTTAGCAATGAAGTATTTTTAAATTAATGTACATTTATTATGATGCAATGCTCTTGTGCACTTAAGAGACTACAATATAGTGTAAGTATAACTTTTATATTCACAGGGAAATAAAAAAAATTGTTTGACTCCTTTTACTGTAATATTTACTTCATTGCAGTGGTCTGGAACTGAACCCTCAATATCTCCGAGGTGTGACTATAGTTATATAGCATATGTAAAAGCCACACTATTTTCATTAGCAGATTATAGAAATATTTTTTGGATGGATTTATATATTATATGTGAATTACCTGTGAGTGTTCCATTGGATTTCCTAATTTAACAAATATTGTTTTTACCACAATTTTGATTTTAGACTCCAGAGCTGTGAGAGAATAAATTTCTGTAGTTTTAAGTCACAAAATTTTTGGTAATTTGTTTCAGCAATCTCAGGAAATAAATACATATATTTTTGTTGTTGTCTAGACACTAAGTGGTATTGCCACTTTTGTGACCCCATGGACTCTAGCTCCTCTGTCCATGGGATTTCCCAGGGAAGAATACTGGAATGGGTTGCCGTTTCCTTCTCCTGGGGATATTCCTAACCCAGAGATCAAACTTGGGTCTCCTGCATTGGCAGGCAGGTTTTTTACCACCATGCCACCAGGGAAACCCGATGTATATCTTTATAATAGCACTTATCACTATAGGGTCTCCTCCACTAAGCCATAACTTTCTTAAAGACAGCTTATCTATCTGTGTATCTCTGGCTTTCATCATACTGCTTGGAACAGATGTTCGATTTTTGGTTGATGAATAAATGATGCTAATGCATTAAGAGTAAGGACTTGGAAAAGTATAAATATACTTTTAAATATATACTTGAAAAGGATAAATTTCTTTCATTAAAATTAATATAGCTTATAAACCTTCACTTCCACTGGGTAATGGTAAACTCAATCCTTCGAATTCAATGTAACTTAGTCTATTCAGGTTTAAATCTGTGTCTCTTTTAGAATTCTCTACCAGTTTCCTCAGAGGCAGCTCAGAGCGTCTATGTACCTAGGCGCCTGCAATAGACTGAATGTTTGTGTCTCCAAAATATCCTATGTTGAAACCTAACCTCCAATGAATGTGTTAGGAGGTGGGGTCTTAGGGAGGTGATGAGGTCATGAGGATGGAGCCCTCATGAATGGGATTAGTGTTCTTATAAAAAAGACGCCAGAAAGCTCTCTCACCCATTCGCCAGGAGAGGACCCAGCCAGAAGACTGTCACCCACAAGGAAGTGGGTCCTCACCAGACACAAAATCTGTTGGAAACTTGATCTTGAACTTCCCAATCTCCAGAATTGTGAGAAATAAACTTCTATTGTTTATAAGTTCCCAGTCAATGGCATTTTGTTGTAGCAGACTGAAGGGATCGTGACAGGGCCCACTCATCCTGCTGGCATGGAAGTCAGTCCATTCTGTGGCCTGGCTTGTCCTCGTGGAGGTGTGTCGCTGTCTGCCTGACCCTTGGACACCAGCTCTTACAGCCATTCCTTCCCTGGAGTTGGCAGGGATCTTGCTGAGACAACAGGTTGTCACGACCACTCCCTTCACTTGGACAGGCTCTTAGGAACTGCTGACTGGTTCTCAGCCACTCTGCACACCTCTCAAGAAAGCTTGGGAGCACAGGCAATGAGACTTAGTGGGACTTCCCTCAGGCCAACAGCCTACACATCTCTATCTGTTGCTACCAGATTAAATGTGAGTGTCTCCATAAGGTTGGTACACTTCTGGACAACACTCTGAGAAGCTGGGCACTGTCCCATCAGTGTTGGGCTCAGCCCCAGCTTTGCTGGGGTTTCTACATCTCTGCTCCCAGGACTCTCAGATTGTGACCTTAAGGGCAGACTCATTCTCAGGGAACCTCCAGCTTATTTATGCTGTCATAGACTCTGATTATCTCTTTTCTACTCTTTAGTCAAACTCTCATTTTTATTTGGGGTGTAAGATAGCGACTGCTATTGTCATATTGTGGGGTTTACTGTAAAGTCTTTGCCCGAGGTCTGCTAGGATTTGGCTTGTGGTATTTAAGGCTCAGTTTATTAGAACTAAAAAAAAAAACAAAAACAAGACCAAAAAATCAACTCCCCTCCTCTAGAAAAACAACACAAAGCCATTCTTTCTCAATTTCCTGGCCTTTATAATTGGAAGAAAAGCCATGACTAAACTAGACAGCATATTAAAACGCAGAGACGTTACTTTGCTAACAAAGGTCCACCTAATCAAAGCTATGGTTTTTCCAGTGGTCATGTATGGATGTGAGAGTTGGACTATAAAGACTGACAGCTGAAGAATTGATGCTTTTGAACTGTGGTGTTGGAGAAGACTCTTGAGAGTCCCTTGGACTGCAAGGAGATCCAACCAGTCCATCCTAAAGGAGATCAGTCCTGAATATTCATTGGAAGGACTGATGTTGAAGCCGAAACTCCAGTACTTTGGCCACCTGATGCAAAGAACTTACTCATTGGAAAAGACCCTGATGTTGGGAAAGATTGAAGGCGAGAGGAGAAGGGGATGACAGAGGATGAGATGGTTGGATGGCATCACCGACTCAATGGACACGAGTTTGAGTAAGCTCCAGGAGTTGGTGAGGGACAGGGAGGCCTGGCATGCTGCTGTCCATGGGGTCACAAAGAGTCAGACTCAACTGAGCGACTGAACTGATAATTGGAAGGCATGGTTTTTTACAGTTCAGGGCAGTACATACAGAAAATTCTAGCTGCAACCTGAGTGTGGGCATGTGAGACTGGGAGCAGAGGTAGAGATGAAGGAAATGCAAAAATATATACAATTCAATATTAAAATATTACTCAATGGATTATCTAACACGGTGAAAGTGTAGTATTAAGAGAATACAAAGTAAAATAATTAATTGGGGACTAAACAAAGAAGGCTTTTCTGAAAAAAATAAAAGGGATATTTAAACCAAGTGTTAATGATGAATTAACAGATATTGGTGTTTTAAACTATGCTATGTGTTATATTCTGACCTTTATATATGCCCTGTCTCTGTTGATCATCAAAATTGGTCAAAGGAATAACTGATACTTCATAATATACAATATTGAGATTAAAAAATAATACTGGAAACCACATTTTCTATTGTTCAGTCACTAAGTTGTATCTGACTCTTTGCATCCTCATGGACTGCAGCACACCAGGCTTCCCTGTCCTTCACCATCTCGCAGAGTTTGCTCAAATTCAGGTCCACTGAGACGGTAAAACTGTCTAACCATCTCATCCTCTGCAGCCCCCTTATTCTTTTGAGTTCAATCTTTCCCAGCATCAGGGTCTTTTCCACTGAGTTGGCTCTTCCCATCAGGTGGCCAAAGTATTGGAGCTTCAGCTTTACTCCTTCCAATGAATATTCAGGGTTGATTTCCTTTAAGATGGACTGATTTGATCTCCTTGCTGTCCAAGGGACTCTCAAGAGTCTTCTCCAGCACCACAATTTGAAAGTATTAATTCTTAAGCTCTCAGCCTTCTTTATGGTCCAACTCTTACATCCATACATGACTACTGGAAAAACCATAGCTTTGACTAGACAGACCTTTTTCCTGCAAAATGATAGCTCTGCTTTTTAATATGCTCTCTGCTGCTGCTGCTGTCTAGGTTGGTCATAACTTTTCTTCCAAGGAATAAGCATCTTTTAATTTCATACTGAGTTTTAAACCAAAATTTTCACCCTCCTATTTTACACTCATCAAGAGGTTCTTTAGTTCCTCTTCACTTTTTGCCATTAGAGTGGTGTCATCTGCATATCTGAAGTTGTTGATATTTCTCCCAGCAATCTTGATTCCAGCCTGTGATTCATCCAGTCCAGCCTTTCTCATTATGTACTCTGCATATAAGTTAAATAAGCATGGTTACAATATACAGCCTTGTTATATTCCTTTCCCAATTTGGAACCAGTCTGTCGTTCCATGTCTGGTTCTAACTGTTGCTTCTTGACCTACATACAGGTTTCTCAGGAGGCAGGTAAGGTGGTCTGGTATTCCCATCTCTTTAAGATTTCTCTGCAGTTGTTGTGATCCACACAGTCAAAGACTTTAGCATAGTCAATGAAGCAGAAATAGATGTTATTTTAGGGAATTCCCTTGCTTTCTAAATGATCAACGAATGTTGGCAATTTGATCTCTGGTTCCTCTGCCTTTTCTAAACCCAGCTTGTACATCTGAAAGTTCTACATATCAAGTCTTTATTCTAACCAGCTCAGTATTCTTTCTGACACTGATCTCAAAGCACCCTATTTGAGAGATGGAGTTTCCCTCTGTTACATGGTCTTCAAAAGTTAAGGAATCTGCCTGAATGTCCTTTTTCCCTTGAACAAAATAATGGTGACTTCATAAAATCAGCCAGAAATTTAAAATATAAGGTAAATAATTAACTTCTACCCTGGAAACAAAACAGAACTCCTTTTATAGCAAAGATGACTCTAAGAGAAAAAATAACAAGGCATAGGTTTTTAGTGAGTTGAGCTGGGAAAGAAGGGCAAGTGTTGACAGCCGTGCTGAGGCTATGACTGAAAAACTGAGAATCGTACAATACCCAAGTGTCAATTGTACACCTGGCATAGTGCTGTGTGACCCCACGTTCAAGAAGGCTGGCCACACAACTCCAGATGTCCTGTGGACTTCAGGGAGAGTCAGCAGTTCTCCAGGGTGGCCTGGGAAAGCTAGGGAGTTGTAACCTGCTTCAATTAAATGTTTATTCTTGATGGATCTAAAACTTTGGCTGATGGAAGATGGAACTGTCTAGAACACCAGACAGATGACAAGAGGGAGGGAAGAAAGGATGTGGTCACATCTTTCTGCCTATCTGAACTGTCCAGTCTGCCCATGGTGCTGTGTGCCAGTGGAAAGCAGGCCCTTCCCTAGTGTCTCAGCCATCAGGAGTGGCCACCATCTGGCAAACATTTGCATAGCACTTGCTATGTGTTACACTCAACGTTGAGTGCTGGGTACAAAGTCAAACTATTTTTAATAAATATTTATTTATTTTTGGCTGCTCTGGGCCTACATTACTGCATATGGGCTTTCTTTAGATGTGGTGAGTGGACGCTACTTCTCTAGAGCTGAGCTCCAAAGCACAGGCTCAGTAGTCGTGGCATGCGGGGCTTACTTGCCCTGGATTTTGGATAAGTGAATAAGTGAAAGTCACTCAGTTGTGTCCAACTTTTTGTGACCCTATGGACTGTACAGTCCATGGAATTCTCTAGGCCAGAATACTGGAGTGGGTAGTTGTTCCTTTCTCTAAGAGATCTTCCCAACCCAAGGATCGAACCCAGCTCTCCCACATTGCAGGTGGATTCTTTACGAGCTGAGCCATCAGGGAAGTCCAAGAATACTGGAGTGGGCAGCCTATCCCTTCTCTAGCAGATCTTCCCAATCCAGGAATTGAACCTGGGTCTACTGCATTTAGGTGGATTCTTTACCAGCTGAGCTACCAGGGAAGTCCAAGAATACTGGAGTGGGCAGCCTATCCCTCCTCTAGCAGATCTTCCCAATCCAGGAATTGAACCTGGGTCTACTGCATTTAGGTGGATTCTTCCCCAGCTGAGCTACCAGGGAAGGTTTTACTTGCCCTGTGTCATGTGAAATCTTCCCAGACCAGGGATCAAACCCGTGTCCCCTCCATTAGCGGGCAGACTCTTAATCACGGGACCACCAGGGAAGTCCCAGAGCCAAACTCTTAATCACTTCCCAGAATTAATGTATAGCTTGTGGGAGGGGAAGATAATTTTACTAACATGTGACAGTGCTGTGACAGAGGTCTAAACAGGGTCTTTGAGGAGTATAGAGGTGTCAGGGACTCTAAACTGCCTGGAGAAGGCAACTCCTGGGCTGAAGTTTAAAGGACAGATAGGTATTATCCAAACTGTCAAAGGAAAGGTGTAAGAAGTAGAAGTAAGAGCACATAAGAAGCATAGGGACCCAAGGAAACTTGGCATGTTCAGGGAAATCCTTTCAAGTAGTTCTGCATGCTGACAGTTGAGTTTGTGGTGGGAGCTGAGAAATTGCCTAAAATCAACTGATTAGAGACTGGTGAAATCTGCAGGGAAAGGACCAGGGGCAGCTGTGATGTGTTTTTGAAACTTTTGAAATGAATTTTATGAAGGTGGCCAGCCTGTCAGTTTCCTTTGGTATCATCTTACTGACAAGTTAGAGCATGGCTATCTCATTTTGATGAGAGACTGCAGGAACCTGAAAGATAACCGCTGAATTGATAGTATCAAAACCCTCTATATATCTATCAAGCAGTGGAGCTCTATGGGTTTTTCATAAAACACAAACTATGCTAGAGTTCAGATAGCAGAAAGATTCGGGAAAGGATTCCAAACTTCTAGAGCATCAAAGCAACCAAGACTCCAACAGTGAGGGAGGAAGAGGAATGAAGAGGAGGAAAGGATGGACTTAAAAGATCTCAAAATTTGATGTGGTCCATGAAACATTTCAAATTTCTCGATATTTATGAAGACTGGACTTCTGACCCCAAATGTGGGTTAACTGGGAGGTTGAAATGCTGTAATTCTGTTGGTGTTGTTGCGTAGGTAGTTCCTGCCCTGGGAAGTTTGGCAGTAACAAGGGTTATTTCTCCTCTTAGCCATCAGCTTTAGAAAGAATTCCCACGTGGTGATTAACTCTATCAAGGTACTACAGTAAGTATCATTTACATGAGATACATTGTAAAGAGACTGAAGGTTAGGGTCTAAGACAGCAACTTTTCTATTGAACCATGATGCTTTTATTTTCAGTTTCCTTTCAATTATGGCTAGTGTGGGAACACAGAAGCAACCATATTTGGTTTTTTGGGGAACAGGAGTTAAACCTTTTAGATATTCCTCTCAGTACTTTTCACAGGGTAGACCCTCAAGAGAAGCTGGTTTAAAAAAAAAGCCTGACGTATTTCAATACTGAGTTCAAACCTGACATCTTCTAAGAGGCCATCAGGTGTCACCAGCAAATCACATTCATCAGTTCTTTAAGAGCCTCTTCTGGCTGTAAAATCCTAAAACTGTGTTCCATTTTCGTGTTTTATGAATAAGCTTAATCCGTATTCAGAAAGGAAATCAGCAATCTCTGGTTACTTTAGGACATTGTGACATTGTCTAAGCTGTAAAACTCCCCCAAAGTCAGGGCAGTGGGGCAGGATGGGGGCCAAATACTTAGAGAGAATAGATGGTTTAAACTGTCCCTCCTGATGATTAGTGGGAGTTGACCTTAGGCTATCCCCTCACGGTATGAATATAACTTGTGATTAGGATTTGTAAGTGGTTGGGCTAAAGTCCTTTCTCCTCTAAAGTTTTATGATTTTTTTACACTCATTGCATGAGGATATTGATGGAAAATACATAATGATCAAAATAAAAGTGTGTTTTAAAATAATATTTTTAAATGTTTCACAATGATCTTTTGTTGTTATGTTAACCAATCCTGAGAAATAAAGACTGACAGTATATAGTAGAGAAAGTCCATCACTCCAATTCATTTGGCTGTGTTTGTGCCATATGTGTAAGTAAGTCCAACACAAGCTAGCCTGGGGAATAAGAGTTAATCTGGAAAAAATACTTAATCTCATTAATAATGTCTTAAAATCCTTAGAACCCTTTTGCCAAATTCTATGACTTAAGAAGCCAAGATAAAGATGATTACTTTCAAAGCTGAGTGTGGAAGTTATTCTTTTAGCATCTCTCTGTGTTCCTGCAGTACTTTTGAGTCTTGCGAAATGAGCTCTCATACCTCTTTACTAATGAGAAGTCAGATCTTCTCTGGGGACTGACAACTCTAAAAGCTCATTACTCATTTGTTTGATGTTATCTCTGGCTCTCAAGTAACCGCGGCTGGAGTTCTGAACATTTGCCTTTGAGCTTTCTTGGTTGCCCAACATTATGTTGGAATACCCTTTCATCTGGAAGAGGATACAAGTATGTGTCTTCAGCAACAGCAGTGTTTACTTTCTTGAGAATTAAAGAAAATTATCTTTATTAAAGCCTGAAATCCTACAGCGCCTTTTTGTGTTCTTGGTATTTTCTTCCAGGAGATGGCGATAGAACACCATAAATATCAAATTACACTGTGCAAGAGCTTTGCCCCTTGAGGTCTTCTATTGTCTAGCCTATGACCAATGTGGATTATTAGTCAAGATTTGGGTTATGTGTGAGCTATTTCACTGCAATAGTTAACTTCAATGCCATCGGTAAAGAAAGGACAGGAATACTTTCAGGTTAGTTACTCACTTCTTTTTCTACATTTTTTCCTTTTTTGAGTTTGTGTTGAGTGGAGAAAATAAATAGGATGGTCTCCAGTTGAGAGGTTCTAGGTTTTACTAGCTCTGTTGTGGGTGGGGCTTTTGAACCTACAGTGATTGCTATTGTAAATCAGTGTGGCAGCAACGCCGTTTCCTAGCAATATGAAGATACTACAGGCTCTATTGATTTCCCAGGTAGCACAATGGTAAAGAATTTGCCTGCCAATTCAGGAAACACAAGAGATGTGGGTTTGATCCCTAGGTCAGGAAGATTCCCTGGAGGCGGAAATGACAGCCCACTCCAGTATTCTTGCCTGGAAAATTTCATGGACAGAGGAGCCTGGTGGGCTACAGTCCATGGGGTCTCAAAGAGTCAGACACAGCTGAGCATGCACCGCACATACACAGGCTCTATTAGAAACCAATTTTTAAAATACTCCCTGGTATTCTTCACTGTTTATGTTTAGCACCTTTTGAAGTATTCAAGTTGGCACTTGACAGTCCTCCTTCCTGTTTAAGGGATGTCTGCCAAGGAACAATTTCAGATGACCTTGATTGGACAATGGAAATTTCATATCCTGCTTATCCATCTACCAGCTGACTTTCGGTATCCTTATTAGGAGAGAGAAGATGTTATCCCCAAGAGCTGCCTGCAGTGAATTACCTTTCACAGTGATCTAATCTGAAAATATCCATTGTTTGATTACCTTGGAGAATTTGCTAAAATAAAAAGTCTTTGATTTAGCAAAAACTATTTCAAACAAAACTGGAATAGGTATGCAAAAGGAAAGTCATTGGAGGGTTACACATCAGAGACTAGAAAAAGTGAGAGAATGGATATCTAGAGTAGGCCAGCCTGGCAACCAACAATGGGAAATTTCTATAACGTGGCACTGAAGGCTTTTTTTATCCACAAAAAATATAATTGTATGGTAGTACTCCACGGTTAAAAAGTGGAAAAGAGAAATGCTTAATTCTTGGCCAGTACTTTTGTAGATGTTTTCTCACTGAAAGTTTTGCACTGAAGAAGTGTTTTGTTTTTTTTAAGAAAAAATATTGATCTTTTTTCAAAGTATATATAGGTAGAGTGGCAACAAAGATAGTAGAGTAGGAAGACCCTGAACTCACCTCCTGCCATGGGCACACCAAAATTACAACTACTTACAGAGTAATTATCTATGAGAATAAGATAAAGACTAGCAGAAAAGATTCTCCACAACTAAAGACATAAAGAAGGAAACAACCAGATAGGTAGAAGGGTGGAGATGTGAGGCAGTCAGTTCTCCCTGGGTTGAAAGAAAGGGAAAGTGAAAGTCATGTCCAACTCTTTGTGATCCCATGGACTATACAGTCCATGGAATCCAGGCTAGAACACTGGAGTGGGTAACCTTTCCCTTCTCCAGGGGATCTTCCCAACCCAGGGATCAAACCCAGGTCTCCTGCATTGCAGGTGGATTCTTTACCAACTGAGCTATCAGGGAAGCCCTCTCCCTGGGTTGGAGAACCATAAAAGAGAGGAATATCATGATCATAGAGATTCTTCCCAAGGAGCAAGGGTCTGAGCCCCATATTGGGCACCCCAACTGGGAGTCTTGCATTCAGGGAAATGACCCCCTACAACATTTGGCTTTGAAAACCAGTAGGGTTCATTTTTGGGAGGGCTGAAGGGCTATAGGAAACAGAGACTCTGCTCTTAAAAAGGTATGTGCAGAATCTCATATGCTCTGAGTTCCAGCACAGTGGCAGCAGTTTGAAAGAAGTCTGGGTCAAACCTACTTGCTGATCTTAGAGAGACTCCCAGAGATGCAGGAAGCAACTGGGGCACCTCTAGGGGTGGAGATATTGGCATCAGCTATTTTGGAGAGCCTATTTCACCACCGTAACACTAGGACAGGCAGTGCCATTTGGGAATCGACCCTCTCTGCACTGTAAGCACCAAGGATCTGGCCCCACCCAAGAGTGAGCTGGCACCAGCTCCAAGCCACACCACCCCAAACTGCACGGATAACTACTCTGGTACCTGGCTCCACCCATTTGTGTTTGATACCAGCCCCACATCCTTCCAGGCCACATAGCCACTTGGGAAGCCTACCCCACCCTCTATCAGGCCTGCAGTTACCGCATGAGTCATGACCTCTTAGCCAACTTGGCTGAGAGTCAGCCTTCCCTGCCAGTGTACCCACGGTAGTCAGCCCTGTCATAACAGAAGGATATTTGCAGCTGGCGTAGGGGGCACCCCTAGAGCATTTATCTCTGGTGGTCACGGGAACGTGCTGCGGGGCCCATAGGATGTGTCCTGCATAAGGCCAAGAGCAGGACACATATCGGATCTAACTAAACATGTAGACATGAACACAGAGAACTGGGCAACATAAAGAGACAGGAATATGTTCCAAATGAAGGCACATACTCCTTTTTTGAGGTTAACCTCAGAAAAAGAGCTAGAGGAAGTAGAGATAATAAAGAATTCAAGGTGATGATCATAAAGATGCTTAGGAGAAAACTGGATGATCACAGTGAGAATTTTAATAAAGAGTTAGAAAACAAAAAGGAACTAAACAGAGCTGAAGAATTCAATAACTGAATTGAAAAATACAATAGAATGGCTCAACAGCAGACTAGATGGAGCAGAAGAACAAATCAGTAACTGGGAAGACAGGATGGTGGAATTCACCCAAACAGAGCAGCAAAAAGAAAACAGAATTTTAGAAAGTTACGACAACTTAAGAGACATATGGAACAACATCAAGCAAAATAATATTTGCGTCAAAGAGGTCCCAGAAAGATAAAAGGGGCTGAGAGCTTAGTTGAAGAAATAATAGCTGAAAAATTCCCTAACCTGGGAAAAGAAACATATACAGGTCCAGGAAGCAAAGAGAGTCCCAAACGGGGTCAACTAAAAGAGGTTCATACCAAGAAACATTATAACTAAAATGGCAAAATTTAATATGCAGAGAGGATCTTAAAAACAGAAAGGGAAAAGCAACTAATTATGGGAGCTCCCTTAAGACTCTCTGCTGACTTCTCAGGTGAAACTTTGTAGACCAGAAGGGAGTGGCATGATATATTCAAAGTGCTGAAATACTCCACTTAGCAAGGTTTTCATTCATATTTGAAGGAAAGATAAAGAGTTTTACAGACAAGCAAAAGCTAAAAGATTTCAGCACCACCAAACCAGCTTTATGGGAAGTGCTAAGAAAACTATTCTAAACAGAGAAGGAACTAAAAATATGAAAATTATAAAAGGAAAAAATATCACTGGTAAAGGCAAACATACACAGTAAAAGTAGTAGAAAATTACAGGCCAATATCACTGATGAACATAGACACAAAAATCCTCAACAAAATAGTAGCAAACAGAATTCAATAATACATTTAAAAGATCATATACCATGATCAAGTGGGATTT
Source organism: Oryx dammah (assembly GCF_014754425.2). NCBI lineage: Eukaryota > Metazoa > Chordata > Mammalia > Artiodactyla > Bovidae > Oryx > Oryx dammah. Next base: position 71,156,248 of record NW_024070213.1, read on the forward strand.
ATCCCAGAGTTGCAAGGATGCATCAATATCTACCAATCAATGTGATAAATCACATTAACAAATTGAAGAGTAAAAATTACATCATGATCTCAAGAGATATAGAAAAAGCTTTTGTCAAAATTCAATATTCATTTATATTCAACATTCTCAACAAAGTGGATATATAAGGAACATACGTTAGCATATAAAGGCCATATGTGACAAGCCCACAGCCAACATCATACTCAATGGTGAAAAGCTGAAAGCACTTCCTCTAGAATTAGAGATCAGTGATAAGACAAGGATACCCCCTTTCACCACTTTTATTCACCACAGTATTATAAATCCTAGCCACAACAATCAGATGAGATTGTTAATAAAAGGGAAAACAAATTGGAAATGAATAAGTAAAACCCTCCCTGTTTGTAGTTGACATTATATATAAAATACCCTAAAGATGCTACCAAAAATATTAGAACTAAGAAATGAATTCAGTAATGTTCCAGGTTATAAAATTAATATACAGAAATTTGTTACATTTTCATACACTAACAACAAACTATCAGAAAGTGAAATGAAGAAAATAATCCTACTTACCATTACATTAAAAAGAATACCTAAGAATAAATCTAACCAAAAAGGTAAATAACTTGTACTCTGAAAACTAAGACACCTACAAAAGACACTGAAGATGACACACTCCCAATGCAAGGGGCCCTGCTTCCATCCCTGGGGAGATCCCACATGCCACAGCTAAGAGTTCATATGCCACAAATAAAAACCCTGCCTGCTGCAACTAAGAGCTGGTGCAGCCAAATAAATAAATTAATAGATAAATATTAAAAAAGAAAAAAATATCCTTTGAGGAGTACATACTTGTATAAGAGGGAGCATGTAGTGGAAATAATATATTAAAATGTAAATGAATTATTTTTCATTCCTCTTTGCCTTAACTCAAGATCTTTTTTTCCTGTAGCCTTTCTGTCAGCGTGACTCCCGGGAGAGTGATGGGTATAAATAACACTTTGAGGGAGAAGGAAATAATCTGCGATAAGGCCCTGTCAAATAGGACCAAGAAGTAAAAGAAAATTCTTCTGATTGGAAGAGGAGTTGGAGAGATGGGAGGGAGGCAGAGCAGGAGTGGGGAGAATGAGATGCCCAAGTCCTTGCTTCATTCTGCTTTCTTAGGGGTGAACCGCAATAAGGCTTGAGCTATAGAAACATTTGTGTAAGCCTGAAGGGATATGGTGAAGTGAGTGGCCAAGTTCCACAGGCATAGTCTAGGGAAGGCTGCAGGCATCTAGAAATCCTGTAGTTAAACTGGCACTATTTGCAACCATTTTGGAAAACGATGTGGAGATTCCTTAAAAAGCTAGAAATTGAGTTGCTATATGATTCAGCAATCCCACGCCTGGGCATATAACAGAGAAAACCATAATTTGAAAGACACACTCAGCCCAATGTTCATAGCAGCACTATTTGTAATAGGAAGAACACAGAAGCACCCTAAATGTCCATTGACAGAGGAATGAGTAAAGATGTTGTGTGTGGGTGCACAATGGAATACTGCTTAACTATAAAAAAGAATGAAATAATACCATTTGCAGCAACATGGATAGACCTAGAAATTATACTAAGTGAAGTAAGCCAGACAGAGAAATACAAATATCAGAGAGGTGCTGGAAGTGAAGTCATGTCCAACTCTTTGTGACCCCATGGACTGTAGCCTACTGGGCTCCTCTGTCCATGGGATTTTCCAGGCAAGAGTACTAGAGTGGGTTGCCATTTACTTCTCTAGAGGATCTTCCCGACCCAGGGATGGAACCTGGGTCTCCCGCATGGTAGGCAGACACTTTACTGCCTGAGCCACAAGGGAAGCCTGAGGTGCTGGAAGAATTTTAAAAAGTGGGGGAAGGCGAGGTAAACTGAGATTAACCACTTATATGTGGAATCACTTATATGATATCACCTATATGTGGAATCTAAAAATTGACAAATGAACTTATTTACAAAACAGAAATAGGCTCACAGACATAAAAAACAAACTTATGGTTACCAAAAGGGAGAGTGGTGGGGGAGGGATGAATTAGGGCCTTGGGATTAATAGATACATACTACTATATGTAAAATAATCAACAAGGTCCTATTGTATAGTACAGGGAACTATATTCCATATGTTGAATAAACCATAATGGAAGAGTCTGAAAAAAATACATATAATATATATGTAACTGAGTCACTTTGCTGTACTCCAGAAATTAATATATTGTAAATGCACTATATTTCAATTAAAAAAATAAAAAACAATTGGCACCATATACAAAATAGAGAAAGAGTAATACAGTGGAATGGTGTGATGGAATGGAGAAAGAGGGAGAGAGAGAGTCCTGAGGCCACAGGGAACCACAGCTTGCAGGAGATCTCAGAGCCCCTGTGTGCCCTGATGATGGGATTTGGAGCTGCTCAGAGCCCAGGGAATCGGAGGCAGAGGCTTGGCAGCGGGAGAAATAAGTGCAGAATCTGAGCACCTGTCAACTGGAGGCAAATGGCTGAAATCACAGACGGTAGTCACAGATGTCACGTCAATGCCCCTTAAGGCCAGAAGGACATCAGAGGACATTGTGGATGATCAAATAAGACCATCCATCCTTCAAACACCCAGCAAAAACCTGGAGAGGATGCAAATAAACATTATTGAGATATATTTGCTTTGGTCAAACTCAAGTCAAGAAACCAGAACCTGTGACAGGTAGTAGCAGTTGTTCATTAAGGACACTAGTTAGAGAGGTGTTGGAGGAGTTTAAAAAGTGGAGGGGAAGGTGTCATAACCCTGAGATTAACCAAGGCAAGAAGCCACACCCTCTCTTAGGGTTTCACAAGATGTTCAATTCAACTACTCAGTATTTCTTAAAGCCCTGGTGGGCAAGCAACAAGGAAGATAATGGAGATATTGGAGGAATAAAGGAGTTCAATCCAAAAAAGGGAGCGCCTGTGCAAAGTCTGACCTAATTGTTAAGTCAAGGGTGGTCGGTAGCAGCCAGTGAAAATGCTGAGAACAGGAGCCAAGGGAGTGTGGTCTTGGAGCTTGGCCTCAGCTTGCTTAGCCTGGGGTGGCCCAGGGTCTGAGGTGTTGCCCCACCCCAGGAAACTGAGGACTTGGGCTTAGCACCCT